>NW_027142834.1:0-140649 GCF_026170545.1 Melanerpes formicivorus
GTATGGACCTGACCAAAACCCAGTTCTGAAGCACAGGACCACCCTGGAGAGGTGGGAGGAGATGATCTTTTGGGGAAAGGCTGGTAGGTGGCTGGCAAATATCAGGGTCATGGAATCATGGAATGGTTTGGATTGGGAGGGGACCTTATAGATCAGTCCAGTTCCAACCCCCCTACCACGAGCAGTGACACCTCCCCATAGCTCAGGTTGCTGAAGGCCTCATCCAGTCTGCCTTTGAGCATCAGCATCCCCTTGGCACCCCCAGACCCTCTGTGGGTGATGGTGAGGTAGAATCACAGAATCATTAAGGTTGGACCACAAAGATGAAGTCCAACCATCAACCCAACACTACCATGGCCACCAAACCATGGCCCCCAGGCACCATGGCCACAGGTTTCTTGAACACTTCCAGGGATGGGGGACTCCACCACTGCCCTGGGCAGCCTGTGCCAATCCCTGACCACTCTTGGATGCCTCAGTGCCCAGCACTAAGCTCCCAGTTGAAGCCTTGCAGCTCACCATTGACGTGTTGGGGCTTTATTTCCACCCCTAAATGTCACCCACAGCACATCCTGGGCACCACCAACCAGCTCTTCCTCCAAGACCCACCAGGCTCCAACCTTCTTCTTCATCCTTCCCCCCACCTTGGACCAGCCTGAAGCTCAGAGCATCTCCACCAGGCTGGCTGTGCCTCGTGGAGGGTTGTTGTGTGGTTCCCACAAGAGATCATAGTATCATAGAATCAGTCAGGGTTGGAAGGGACCACAAGGATCAGCTAGTTCCAACCCCCCCTGCCATGGGCAGGGACACCCCACACTAGATCAGCCTGGCCAGAGCCTCATCCAGCCTGGGCTTAAACACCTCCAGGGATGGGGCCTCAACCACCTCCCTGGACAGCCCATTCCAGGGCTTCACCACTCTCATGGGGAAGAACTTCCTCCTCACCTCCAGCCTGAATCTCCCCACCTCCAGCTTCATTCCATTCCCCCTAGTCCTATCACTGCCTGAGATCCTGAGCAGTCCCTCCCCAGCCTTCCTGTAGCCCCCTTCAGATCCTGGAAGGCCACAATGAGGTCACCTCGGAGCCTTCTCTTCTCCAGACTGACAGCCCCAACTCCTTCAGTCTGTCCTCACAGCAGAGCAGCTCCAGCCCTCTGCTCATCCTTGTGGCCCTTCTCTGGACACCTTCCAGCACCTCCACATCCCTCTTGTCAGAGGGGCTCCAGAACTGGAGGCAGGACTCCAGGTGGGGTCTCCCCAGAGCTGAGCAGAGGGGGAGAATCACCTCCCTTGCCCTGCTGGCCACACTTCTTCTGCTGCAGCCCAGGCTCTGCTTGGCTCTCTGGGCTGCAAGTGCATGTTGAGAGCTCCTGTTGAGCTTCTCCTCCCCCAGCACCCCCAAGTCTCTCTCCTCAGGGCTGCTTTCCAGCCAGTCCCTGCCCAGCCTGGATCTGTGCCTGGGATTACCTCGACCCAGCTGCAGGACCCTGCCCTTGGTCTTGTTGAACCTCAAGCCCAGGTGGCCCCAGAGCCACCTTTATGGCTGGTTGACTCCTGCTTGGGTGGTGGGAACCAGCTGGCTGGAGAAGCAAAGAGAATTCCACTCCCTGAAGGCAAAACACCCTGGGGGGGAGAGCTTCCCCTATGGATGCATCCTCCTGGCTGGCCCATGCCTGGGCCCCGAGGGGGAAGCTTTCAGAGCTCCCATCCTCACCAAAAGAAAAGGGGGGGGGGGGAGGGGAACCCCAACCCCCCCAAACTGAGGCTCCAGGCCTTTAAATGAGGGAATGAAAGGGAAAAAAATGGTTGGTGTTTCTCCAAGAATCCTCCGGAAATCTGCTGCTGGAAAAGCAAACTCATCTTAAAGCTGCACTCACACACAGGGCAAGCAAGTTTTCCACTCTCCAGAGCTGGAGAGGCTTGGGATGGAAAAGGACCTTTCCAGCCCTCACCCAAGCCCTTTCTCTGCCCAGTTCAAGCTTGTTTGTTGCTTTGTTGCCTTGAGACCTCGGCTGCCCTGCTCATGGCTCGGAGCCTCTCAGAGGGCATCTTTGCCTGGAGGGGGCTTTGGGGGTGGTTGGGGGTGGGGGGTGGGGGTTTTGCAGCTAGCAGCATTTTGCAGAGGTTCCTTAACAGGGAGGTGCTGGGAACATCCTTGAAGCATCCAGCCTCTAGCTCCACGGGGTGAAAATCGTGGTTGGACCTCTTGGAGGAGGAGCAGGCTCGGGTCAAAGCCCGGAGCAGAGCGATGCAGGTGTGGTCAGGCAGCAGCTGCTGGGAAGCTGGGTGGTGCAAGCAGGTGATTTGAGAGGTGCCACCCTGCCACAGGCAACAAAACCCTGGGGAGGTGCAAACCCTGCCCTTCCCCTCTCTCCCCCCCCTCCCCCCCCCCCCTCCCCTAGGACCATAGTATCATAGAATCAATCAGGGTTGGAAAGGACCACAAGGATCATTCAGTTCCAGCCCCCCTGCCATGGGCAGGGCAGGGACACCCCACACTAGAGCAGGCTGGCCAGAGCCTCCTCCAGCCTGGGCTTAAACACCATCCTCAAGCCCTTCCTCCCCCTCCTCCAAACTTCTCACCACTCCCAGCAGAGCAACACAGCCTCAGTCCTTACCCCACCGGCGCCAGGCAGGCAGAAGCAGCTTATGGGGAGGTCCTCAGTGGATCATGTGTGGGATGAAGCCCACCCCAGCCCTCCTTTTGATGGGCCAGCCAGTGGGCCAGTGGGTCAGGGTGACTCATCTGGCAGCCAGCTCCACCATGAGCTTCTCCTGCAGTTGCAACACCGCTGGGACGTTAAAGCGGAGCCCGGGATCCACGCAGCTTCCTAACACGCCCCTGGGGTTGCTATCAACATCCCTGTTGTTCCTAGCAATCCCATCCATCATTCCCCATCGCTGCTTTGAAACAACACTGGCCCAAGGGGCTGGGATTTGCGGTGGAACCAGGCAGGACTTGCTTGCAAGGCTCCCCAAAAGGGTCTTTGTAGGGTTGGGGGTTGGGGGAGCTCTCGGTTGCAACCAGCTCATTGTGAGCAACCTGCTGTAGTGTGAGGTGTCCCTGCCCATGCCAGGGGGCTTGCAACTGGATGATCCTTGAGGTCCTGTCCCACCCTAACAGTTCTATGATTCTATCATTGTGTGCCTGCTGCCTGCTCGGTGTTGCTCCAGCTTTTGGCCACCAGCAAGGCAGAGATGGAGCAGACCGCAAGCAGGGCATGGTCAGACCTTCCCAGAGGGTTGAAATCTTCTTCTTGTTCTCCTGGTGCAGTCTACTCACATAAAACATAAAGTCATGGAGTGGGTTGGGTGGGAAGAGACCTTCCAGGGTCATCCCTGTATCCAGACTAACACCCCTGCAGTCAGCAGGGACATCCCCAACTAGAGCAGGTTGCTCACAGCCCCAAACAACCTGACCTGGAATAGAGCTCCCACCTCCCTAGGCACCAGGGGAAGGGTCTCATCACCCTCAGTGCAGAGCATTTCTTCCTCCTCTCCAGTCTGAATCTCCCTCTTTCAGTTCAAACCATGCCCCCTTGGCCTGTCACAACAAACCCTGCTCAAAAGTCTGTCCCCAGCTTTCTTCAAGTCTTGAAGAGCCACCAGAAGGTCTCCCTGGAACCTTCTCCAGGCTGAACAGCCCAAACTCTCCCAGCCTGGCCTCACAGCATTGCTGTGTCCTCCTCTGGCCCCACTCCAACAGGTCCCTGTCTGTGCTGAGGACCCCAGAGCTGGAGCCCTGACACTTCTCTGGCAGTGTCCCAGGAGAGAAGGGTATCAGAAAAACTCCTTAGAATCACAGAACCATCAAGGCTGGATAAGTCCTCAAAGTCCATCCAGTCCAAGCTCCTCCCCAGCACCACCATGCCCACTAAACCATGGCCCCAAGTGCCATAGCTGCCTGGTTTTTGAACACCTCCATGGATGGTGACTCCCCCACCCCCCTGGGCAGCCCTTCCTTGGCAATCCAACCAGCCTTGACTTCCAAATCCATCCCCTGTACCCTCAACTGGCAAAGCCACAGCTCTGTGCCCTCTTGCAGCACCTTGGCTGCCCACCTGGAGCTGGAACACAACATCCTGAACCTCATTTTCCCCCAGCCCCAGCCCTCCCCTCTGCCTCTGTAACACCCCCCAAGTGCTTTAAGAAAGACAAGCAGCACTTGGGCTGAGGTTTCCAAACCATCCCAGTGTCATCACAACCTCCACCCTGCAGGCTTGGACTCCTCACCTACATCATTAGGGCAAGGTGCAGATAGGCAAAGCCTATGTGTGGCTGGCTGGAAATCCACCAGCAGAACCTCCTCTCTTTTGAAACGAGATCTTCTGGCGGTGGAAACACCATCCTTGGACTTCCAGGAGGGTGGTGAAGCACTCTGCAGGGTGCAGCCCCTAAATGGCTGGGGGAGGAGGGGATTATTAAGGGCAGCAGTTTGGTCTCTGCTGCTTTCATGCTCCCGGGGATTGAGGGAAAACTCTCAGCAGGAGCCAAGCACGGAGGTGATTTATGTTTATTTTGCTTCCTTAATCACCCTCCAGCAGGTCCTTCCCTGGGGCATGAGGGTGGATCAGGCAGACATTCACTGGAATCTCAGCCCTGCCTGAGAGGTCTTCTTTTCATTCATTCATTCATTAAGGGCCTTTCTTTCTTGCTTGCTTTGAGGGTGGCTCTTCCCCATGGCCAGTCACCTAAATCCACACCACCAAGTGGAATTGCTCCCTGCCAGCAACCTCCCCCAGCAGCCCTGGAGGGGGAGGAGGGTTAAAAGAGGCAGAGATGTGGTGCTGAGGGATGTGGTAGAGCACCAGGCTTGGTAGAGTCGTGGAATGGTTGGGAGGGGAGATTTAGCCTGGAGATGAGGAAGAAATACTTGACAGCGAGGGTGGGGAGACACTGGAACAGGTTGTGGATGCCCCTTCCATGTTCAAGGCCAGGTTGGATGAGGCCTTGAGCAACCTGGGCTGGTGAGAGGTAGCCCATGGCAGGGGGGGGTTGGAACTGGATGATCTTCAAGGTCCTTTCCAACCCTCAGCAGGACCCCAGGGACATTATGCTGGACCTGGAGCCTGCCAAGAAGAGCAGGAGGCTCTCAAGCAGTCAAGCACAGAATCATAGACTGTTAGGGGTTGGAAAGGACCTCTGGAGATCATCGAGTCCCAGGCTCCTGTCACTTGCAGGCATGGAAAGGAAAGTGGCTGGGCAATTAAAAGCCAGGCTGGAGGTGTGGGTTGGCTGTGGTTTGGTGGTGCTGAGATGCTGGGGATCATCTCCACCTCAGGTCCAAGGTCACCAGTGCCACATCCCCACCTGTGCCAAGGGAACCAAACTGGCTCTGAGTGAGAGCTGAGAGCCCTGACTCATCCCAAGGAGCTGGAAACTGGAGCTGCAGGGAAGCACCAGGGAGCAGGAGGCTTGAGGATAACATCTGGGAGTGGGAAAGCTGGTCTGGCTGCAGCAGGACAGGGAGGTTTGTCTGCATTTGGGGTGAAATGGGAT
The DNA here is from genome assembly GCF_026170545.1 of Melanerpes formicivorus. NCBI lineage: Eukaryota > Metazoa > Chordata > Aves > Piciformes > Picidae > Melanerpes > Melanerpes formicivorus. The sequence goes on from NW_027142834.1 coordinate 5,500, forward strand.
CCAGCCTTGGCTCTGGGTGCTCTGCTGGGCTTCAGTGTGGCTTTATCTGTGGCCTCAGGGACACCACCTGCGGTGTCCTCTCTGCAGCAAGGTGATTGTGGTTCTCCCAGCATGGGGCTGAGCACATGGAGATGAATCAGAGAATTGTTTGGGTTGGAAAAGCCTTCTAGGGTCATCCAGTCCAAGCAGCAACCCAGCCCCACCATGGCCACCAAACCCTGGCCCCGAGTGCCATGGCCACAGGTTTGCTGAACACCTCCAGGGCTGGGGACTCCACCAGCTCCCTGGGCAGCCTCTGCCAATCCCTGACCACTCCTGCAGCAAAGAAATTGTTCTTGCTCTCCAACCTAACCCTCCCCTGGTGCAACCTGAGGCCAATTTCTCTTATCCTGTCACTTGATATTGGGGAGAAGAGACCAACCCCCAAAGCAGGAGAGGGTTCAGCCCCCCCCAGGATGGGCCAGGAAGCTCCTTCCACCTCTCTCCCTTTTTTTGTCTACTTCTGCTTGCTCTTTCCCTAGTCCTAGAACCACAGAATCATTTTGCCTGGAAGAGACCTTTAAGATCCTGCAGCCCAGCCCTGCCAGGTCACCACTAAATCACGAGCCCCTCAGCACCTCATCCACGACGGATGGAGAGAAGACACCGTGGATGTGCCAAGCTTTAATTCAGTGGGATCCCAACCTTGGCATAACAGGATGTGACAATTCTAGCAGAGAAAAGGCTTGGCAAGGGTCAGGGCTGACAGCCTCCTGTGGGCATCAAATCCCAGCTTGATGGTGATCAGAGAAGCAAGGGTGGTCTGGAGCTGTGCTGGCAGGGAGAGGGCCAGGGCGGCGTGGGCGAGCTGGGGTGGCTCAGGACCATCCCACTGTGGGGATCAGGCTCTGGAAAGGATCTAACATTGCAACTGGGCAGCTGAGCTGGGAAATGCCAGAGTTTGGGAGTGCTGGGAGCTGGCTGAGCCCTGCCCTGCTCCCTCATGGCCTCCAAAAATAATTGGAGGGGGAGTTTCTCTTGGACCAGGTCTTTGGCTTTGGGTTGTTTGGGGTTTTTTTTTTCCCCTCACATGCTTTTTGTTGGAAAAGCAGGATGAGCCTGACTGTGGCTGGGAGCAGGGATGGGAGCCATCCTCACCACTGGTTTGGGGGGGGGAAAATTCCAAGTGGGCATCTTTCCCCTGCCAGGAGGTCAGAAAAGGTTATCAGATACAGGGACAGGCTGCCCAGGGCAGTGGTGGAGTTACCATCCCTGGAGGAGTTTAAAGGACACATGGATGTGGTGCTGAAGGATGTAGAGGAGAAAAGGCTCCAGGGAGACCTTAGAGGAGCTTCCCAGTACCTGGAGGGGCTACAGGAGAGCTGGGGAGGGGATTTTAGACAATGGCTGGGAGTGACAGCTTGAAGGGCAGTGGCTGTGAGCTGGAAGAGGGGAGACTGAGAGTGGAGATGAGGAAGAAATTCTTTGCAGTGAGGGTGGGGAGAGACTGGAACAGGCTGCTCAGGGAGATTGTGGATGACCATGGAGGTGACCAAGGCCAGGCTGGATGAGGCCTTGAGCAAGCTGGGCTGCTGGGAGGTGTCCCTGCCCATGGCAGGGGGCTGGGGCTGGATGATCTTTAGGGATCTTTCCAATCCAAACCATTCTGTGGTTCGATGAGTCTCAGATTCTGTGATTTTATGATTCTATGACTCTATGTTTCTATGATTAATGGCAGTGGCTTAGCAGCAGTGATGAGATTGTGAGCTCAAGGTGATCTGTTGGACCCGGTGACCTCAGAGCTCCCTTCCCACCTCAATGCTTCTCCCATTCCCTGACTCTCCGCCGGGGCTGAGCAGCTCCGTCCCCAGCCTGCTCCTTTAGCCCACGCTGGAGCCTCTGCTCTGCCAGCAGCAGCCTGGATTGCCATCCCCACGGCTCTGCCCTTCCCGGGATGCTCCCCAGAGCCAATTCATAAATCCTGACCTCATTATAAAGATCACAGAAAGAGAGAATAACAAATCTGGGCTCCTGGCTGTGCCAGCTTTGAAGCTGCCTTCTCCCCCGTCAAGCCAGCGTGCCGTAAGCGAGCAGCGCAGGAGGAGCCCTGTTTGTTTGGGGATTAACTTCCCCACTTGGCTAATTGTTGGTTAATTATACGAGGTGCTGCTGGGAGGCCACCTCGTCAGCTGCTGCCCCACGGGACGTAGCCCCCAGCATGAAGACGAGTCCCACATTGAAGGGAGAAGGGGGAAGGAGGGGAGAGGAGGGGGCGGCTCCCCGAGGTTCCCCAGGGCCGGGCTGGGGGGTGAGCTCCTGGTGAGCAAGGCAGCCCAGCCCCGCTCTGCTGCTCAGCCCTGGGTCCCATCCGTCATCTGTTTGTCCTGGTCCCCTGCCAGCGATTGTGCCGATTCCCACACCCACTTTCCACAACCCTCCGTCCTCGCCCGGGCGAATCGCTGCCGCTCGCCACCCAGCCCTTTCCCCTCCTCTCCTGATGGGATCAGACACGTTCGGGAGAAGGGGGAGGGGGGGGGGTTGGGATGAAAAGGGAAGGAAAGAAAGCCGAAAAAGATCAAGAGGAAAACAAACTGTGACTCACTGCTGCCTTCAGTTGTTTGTATTTATTTACTTCCCCACCCCCTGCCCCCCTCTCCCCTAAGCCCTGCGCTGCCATGAGGTCATCTACGAGGTCAAAAAGCAACTTTTTGGCTTGGCTTGGGCCAAAACCAACCTTCTGCCCTCGGAGTTTGCTGGCTTTAAGGGTTGTTTTTTTTCTTTCACCCTTGATTGATGGTGATTGAATCGTGGTGAACCTCCATCCTGGGCAAGAGGTGTTGGGAATGGGGGAAAAATCATCTGCAAGGTGAATCTTCTTCATCCTGGCCTAGAGGGGATGGGAATGGGGGAAAAATCATCTGCAAGGTAAATCTTCTCCATCCTGGCCTAGAGGTGTTGGGAATGGGGGACAAAAATCATCTGCAAGGTGAACCTCCTCCATCCTGGCCCAGAGGTGTTGGATCTGGGGGGAAATCATCTATAAGGTGAATCTCCTCCATCCTGGCCTAGAGGGGATGGGAATGGGGGACAAAAAATCATCTGCAAGGTGAATCTCCTCCATCTTAGCCTAGAGAGGATGGGAATGAGGGGAAAAATCATCTGCAAGGTGAATCTTCTCCATCCTGGCCCAGAGGTGTTGGGAATGGGGGGAAAAATTATCTGCAAGGTGAATCTCCTCCATCCTGGCCTAGAGGGGATGGGAATGAGGGACAAAAATCATCTGCAAGGTGAATCTCCTCCATCTTGGCCTAGAGGTGTTGGGAGTGGGGAGAAAAATCATCTGCAAGGTGAATCTCCTCCATCCTGGCCAAGAGGTGTTGGATCTGGGGGGAAATCATCTATAAGGTGAATCTCCTCCATCCTAGCCTAGAGGGGATGGGAATGGGGGACAAAAATCATCTGCAAGGTGAATCTCCTCCATCCTGGCCTAGAGGTGTTGGGAGTGGGGATAAAAATCATCTGCAAGGTGAATCTCCTCCATCCTGGCCAAGAGGGGATGGGACTGGGGGGAAAAATCATCTGCAAGGTGAATGTTCTCCATCCTGGCCTAGAGGGGATGGGAATGGGGGGAAAAATCATCTGCAAGGTGAATCTCTTCCATCCTGGCCAAGAGGGGATGGGAATGGGGGGAAAAATCATCTGCAAGGTGAATCTCTTCCATCCTGGCCAAGAGGGGATGGGAATGGGGGAAAAATCATCTGCAAGGTGAATCTCTTCCATCCTGGCCAAGAGGGGATGGGAATGGGGGGAAAAAAATCATCTGCAAGGTGAATCTCTTCCATCCTGGCCAAGAGGTGTTGGATCTGGGGGGAAATCATCTATAAAGTGAATCTCCTCCATCCTGGCCTAAGGGGATGGGAATGGGAGACAAAAAATCATCTGCAAGGTGAATCTTCTCCATCCTGGCCTAGAGGGGATGGGAATGGGGGGAAAAATCATCTGCAAGGTGAATCTCCTCCATCCTGGCCAAGAGATTCTGGGACTAGGGAGGAAATCATCTACACAGTGAACCTTCTCCATCCTGGCCAAGGGAAATCATTTTCTCCACGGAGGTTTTTTTTCTTTTGGCCAAGGAAAAGAGCCCAGAGAGGACCTCTTGGCACAGAAGTTGTGTGGCACAGATATTTTTTTTAGGCTGCCCAGGTCTCCGTGTGAGCATCCCAGCAGCATCCCCTGCCCCACGCCAGGCGGCACCGACCGGAGGGTGGAAATATCTCGTTCCGCCTCCTACACTGTGTCCTCGGCGGGGGGAAAAAGAGGGAAAGAGAAGATAAAAAGGCTGTGAAGCTCAAATGGTGTCATTAGGAACTATTAATGCGCTCATAAAAGGGCATTAATAAAGCTGGCAGCTCATCAGCGGCCATTAGCTCTGCTCGTGGCAGGGATCTTCGGGGGCAGCCTGCGTGCGGTGCTCCCCTCGCTGGCGATTCCAGCACAGGGACAAGGAGCTAGAGGTGGGGTTTAGACCTCCTTGAAAGCCGTTCCTCACCCCACATTAGCGAAGGAATAATCTGCTTCCCTGCTCCACATCCCCCTTCATCCCAGGAGGGGAAGCTCGCCGGAGCGAGCTGGGCTTCACTCCCGACCCCACCAGCGCCCAGCGCCAGCAGAATTCCCTCTCTCCCTCCTTCCTTCCCTCCTTCCCTCCCTCCCTTCTCCAGCGGCTGGGGAGTGCTGCAGAAAAGCCAGGCAGGGTTTGCCCTGCTCATCCCTACTTTCTCCCTCCCGCCCTCTTCCTCTCCTCGCCTCTTTAAAGCAGCTTTATCCTTTGACTCTCCCATCCCCGGGGCTAACCAGAAGCCACTGCATGTCGGGGGCCGAGCAGGCAAACCCCCAGCAGCGGGCAGGGAAGCAGGGAGGAGGCCCCGGCCGCTCCCGATGAGCCCATGGCAAAGCCAGGAATAGCAGCGAGGGCTCCGCACAGGAGCAGCCCTACCCCGAGCAGGGGAAGAAAAAGCCTCAGTCCCTGCCTTTGAAGAGCGAAGGCTGGCAGCCAGCCCAGACGCACGGCGAGCTCAGGCTCTGCTGCCTGGCAAAACCAGGCTCTATTGCCTGGCAAACTTGGGCTCTGCTGCCTGGCAAAACCAGGCTCTATTGCCTGGCAAACTTGGGCTCTGCTGCCTGGCAAAACCAGGCTCTGCTGCCTGGCAAACTTGGGCTCTGCTGCCTGGCGAAACCAGGCTCTGCTGCCTGGCAAACTTGGGCTCTGCTGCCTGGCAAAACCAGGCTCTGCTGCCTGGCAAACTTGGGCTCTGCTGCCTGGCAAAACCAGGCTCTGCTGCCTGGCAAACTTGAGCTTTGCTGCCTGGCAAACTTGGGCTCTGCTGCCAGGCAAAACCAGGCTCTGCTGCCTGGCAAACTTGAGCTTTGCTGCCTGGCAAACTTGGGCTCTGCTGCCTGGCAAACTTGAGCTTTGCTGCCTGGTGAATTTGGTCTTTGCTACCTGGGGAGCTCCTTGATTGCTGCCAGCTTCCTCTGCCAGCCTGTGGCTGGCACATCTGGGGAAATCAGGCACAGCTGGAGGGGCTGGGGGGATGCCCAGCTGGAGAGAGCAGCTGTGCACATCTGGCTGGAGGAGGCGAGATGCACATCGCCGGGGAGCAGAGCGGGCACACACGTGTGGGAGGGCAGCTGGTGCACAGCTGGCCGGGGGCAGGCCTGCACAGCTGGCTGGGGGCTGGCTTGCACAGCTGGCTGGGAGCAGGCCTGCACAGCTGGGCAGATTGTGCTGGCAGAGCTGGGCAGACTTAGGCAGGAAGAGAGCGGCGAGCACACCCCACAGCCTCCCGTGTCCCCCTGTGCCCCAGCCCCGGCACACCCTGGGGTGCTGCACCCCCAGCAGCCTGCCTGTCACCTTCCCCTCCTCCTCCTGTGAACCAAAGCAGCCAAACCTTGCCCAAATCCTTAGTCATCTCCTGGCTGCCAGCAGAGGAGTTTCAGCTCCAGGCTGCCAGGGTGGCAGGGAGCGCTGGTAGCCAGGAACCCGAGCGGGCACTTGGCTTCCTGGTGACCTTTGGCTGGGCCACAAGCAGCTGGCAGGAGGCTGCTGCCAGCTGGGAGGTGGTGCCAAGGAGGTCTCTTGGGGGAGAAAGGGAAGGTTTTGCTCCTGGGGAGCAGGGGAAGCATCCATGCTCCCCGTGTGCACTTTTGCTGGCGGTTATCTGCTGCAGCTCTCTTGGGCTGCTTTTTTTACTGGGTTTTGGGGGTTGGTGGTGTGGTTTTTTTTTGGGGGGGAAGGGAGGTTAATAACTCCCAGGGCAGGTTAGGACAGAGGAGCCCTGGCAGTGGTGCCTGTGTGGGCAGGACTGGAATAACGGGTGCTGTAGGAGAGGATTTATGAACATCGGTGGGAGGTGGGAGCCAGCCTGGAATAGCAGCAGGTCAGGGGTGAGGGTGGCTTGTGCAGAGCCCAGGGTGAAGCTCTGCTTCTTGCCTCCAGCAATCCCATCCCGGGGGAGTGATGCTTGGTGAGGTCCCTCCTCCAGGGAAGCTCCCAGAGCAGGGCTGGAGGGGCAAGCCTGGCAGGGAATTGGGCTGAGAGAAACCCAGCGTGGCAGAGCGAAGCTTTGCCATGGGGAGACACCGGTGCCACCTCCCACTGCCCCCTCCCACTGCCACCTCCCACTGCCAACCCCTTCCCACCAGGAAGGGGTCACCCCTCCCAAACCCCAAAGCTTTTAAGGGGGCTGTTGTGGCTTTCCTGGGGGGACACAGCCCAGGATCTGCTCCGGGTCACTGGGGGCACTGCTGACCCTAACCCTCAGCCCTGGGGGGGGGGGGCGCCAGGGCACCCAGCACTGAGCCTCTAAATCCCAAGCAGCCAGAGCAAACCCCTGCCGTGCTCCTTCCCCTCCAGCCCTGCTCCCTGCAAGGAGAACACTCAAAGTGCTGGGAAAGGAATCCCTGGGGAGAAGGAGGCAGAGCCAGGAGGGGGCCAGGAAGGGTCTGCCCTCTCCATGGCGTCCTCCTGGGGGTCGTGGTGGCAGCTCACACCCCCTCCCCCCCCTTTCTTCTTGTCTTTTCAGGGTGCAGACCTGAGGAGTGGGGACATCAAAGGGCAAGTGCTGACAGGTGAGCACCGACCCCAGCTGAGAGTTGGGGGTCCCCCAAGCTGGGAGCTGCTGGGGACGAGCACACAGGGACAGGAGGGAGGGAGGGACCATGAAGGATGCCCGGTGGGGGGGGGGGGTGTGCAGTCCTGCTTGAAATGGGAGCCACTTTTTTTTCCCCTCTTGTTTTTTCTCTAGAGGCAAAAGTGGCTTAAAAAAAACCTTCCCCAGCAGCTGGAAGAGCTCCAGAGCAGGGAGAGGGGGGAAAGGAAGGAGGGGGTGAGTGGGGGCAGAAAAATAAGAGAGTCAGAAAGCAAACCCAGGAGATAAAAGCAGGTGAAGCCCAAGAGCTGCTGTGGTGTTGCCCCAACAAAGGCTTTCAGCTCCAAACAGGAGAGGCAGGGCTGAGGGAGATGGGGGAGAGGGGCCAGGAGCTCACCCAGCTGTGGCTCTGCCAGGCCTGGAGGAGCTTCAGGCTCTTGTCCCTTGGATCCTGTCCTTCTGTCCCCCATGGGATGGAATCATGTCCTTCTGTCCCCCATGGGATGGCACCATGTCCTTCTGTCCCCCATGGGATGGAATCATGTCCTTCTGTCCCCCATGGGATGGAACCACGTCCTTCTGTCCCCCATGGGATGGAATCGTGTCCTTCTGTCCCCCATGGGATGGAGCCACGTCCTTCTGTCCCCCATGGGATGGAGCCATGTCCTTCTGTCCCCCATGGGATGGAGCCACATCCTTCTGTCCCCCATGGGATGGAACCACGTCCTTCTGTCCCCCATGGGATGGAGCCATGTCCTTCTGTCCCCCATGGGATGGAATCGTGTCCTTCTGTCCCCCATGGGATGGAACCACGTCCTTCTGTCCCCCATGGGATGGAATCGTGTCCTTCTGTCCCCCATGGGATGGAACCACGTCCTTCTGTCCCCCATGGGATGGAGCCACGTCCTTCTGTCCCCCATGGGATGGAATCATGTCCTTCTGTCCCCCATGGGATGGAACCAAGTCCTTCTGTCCCCCATGGGATGGAGCCACGTCCTTCTGTCCCCCATGGGATGGAATCATGTCCTTCTGTCCCCCATGGGATAGAACCAAGTCCTTCTGTCCCCCATGGGATGGAACCAAGTCCTTCTGTCCCCCATGGGATGGAACCATGTCCTTCTGTCCCCCATGGAATGGAACCATGTCCTTCTGTCCCCCATGGGATGGAACCATGTCCTTCTGTCCCTCATGGGATGGAATCATGTCCTTCTGTCCCCCATGGGATGGAACCACGTCCTTCTGTCCCCCATGGGATGGAATCGTGTCCTTCTGTCCCCCATGGGATGGAATCATGTCCTTCTGTCCCCCATGGGATGGAACCACGTCCTTCTGTCCCCCATGGGATGGAACCAAGACCTTCTGTCCCCCATGGGATGGAGCCATGTCCTTCTGTCCCCCATGGGATGGAACCACGACCTCCCATTCCCACCAGAGCACAAGAGGTGTCTGCTGGCATCGCCAGCATGGTGCCCTGGGGAGGTCTCTCCCCGTGGAGTTCCCTCTCCTGGGGGCAGTCACCACTCTCTGTCCTCACCAGCCAGCACCTACAATCCCTGAGCCAGCTGCAAGGCCCACATCTGGGCAGCTGTGCTGGGTTGAGGGCATGGTGTGCACCCCAGGGATGTGCCAGCCTGGGTGGTGACCAGCTGCAGCAAGGAGAGGAACCAGCCTTGGACCTCCAGCAGCTGAGCACCCACAGCATCCTCCCACCCCAGGGCTGGCCGTGGGAGGGCTTCAGAAGCCTGGCAGCTGGAGGCCAAAGGTGGTGTGCCAGGCACTCCAGGACACCAGCGGGCAACTGGGAGGGTGAGGGCTGCTGGCCAGGCACTGAAGGGGTGCTGGGAGCCTCAGCATGTCCCCACATGGCCTTAGTCAGGGGATGCTACACCCAGCGTGGGGCAGGACAGGAAGGGGACCTGACAGGGCTGGTGCAGGGGTGGGAAAGCTGATGGAGGAGAGGTTGAGATGCTCAGCACAGGGGTGAGGAGCACCCTGAGGCTCTGAGGTTGAAAGAGGAGGAGGAGGAGGAGGAGGTGAGGGCGGCGGCTGGTGCAGAGGAGGTTGGGGGCAGATGAATTCAGGAGAGGGAAAGCAGGAGCTGGCCCCTGGGTAGATGGGGATGAGCTGGGTGGCGAGAGGGGAGGGGGCAGGCTGGGGGAGGGGGGGGAGGGGGAGAGCAGCTGCTCTTGCCCAGGACATCCCCAGGAGCCCCCCCAGCTGCTGAGGGCTCTAAGCCCCACGGGCGGTGAGGGGTCTGGGGGCGTGGGGCCGGGTGGGAGGGTTGGTCCCAGGCGGGAGCAGGGTGGGGGCTGCCAGGTGCCGGGTTAGGGTGGGCAGGGTGGGCAGTGGGTGCTGCTCAGCTGTTCCCTTTTGCTTGCCCAGCTTACAGCAGGCCCTCGCCCCCGCCCCGCACCGGCTACCATCGCTACCAGCTGCTCCTGTACCAGCAGCCGGCGCAGGAGGCCATCGCCCTCAGCCCCCAGGAGCAGGGCTCAAGGGGTAAGGATCAGTCCTGCCCTCAGCTCCTGGCCCCCAGCCAGCCCCCAGAGGGGTTTTTCCAGGGCTATGGATAATGCCATGGCTTTGGCTGTGCCACAACCCCAGCTCGGGAGGGTAGGCAAAAGGCTTCCAGAGAGGGGGAACAAAAGGCACAGCGCTGCCACGGCTGCCCTGTCCCCCCTCTGAGGCTGGAGCCCGCTGGCACAGCAGGGATGGGTGGTCCAGGGGTGTCACAGAGCCACATCCCAGCATGGCAGGGGTTGGAAGGGACCTCTGGAGATCAGTCCACCCACCCTGTCCCAGCAGGGCACCCCCAGCAGCTCTCCCAGCAGCACAATGCGCAGGGGGTTTGGAAGCTCTCCACACCAGGAGACTCCACAACCTCTCTGGGCAGCCTGCTCCAGGCCTCCAGCACCCTCACAACAAACAACTTTCTCCTCCTCTTCACATGGAACCTCCTGGGTGCCAGTTTGTGCCCTCTGTCCCTTGCCCTGTCCCTGGGCACCACTGAGCAGAGGCTGGCCCCAGCCTCCAGGCACCCACCCTTGGAGCACTGATGAGATCCCCTCCAGGGCTTCTCTTCTCCAGGCTCAACAGCCCCAAGTCCTTCATCCTCTACTTCATCAGTGGGGTGTTCCAGCCCCCTCATCATCCTCCCAGCCCTGCAGCAGCTCCCTGAGGATGGCTGCTGGCAGCCTGGCTAGCGGGATCGGAAGCAGGGAGAGGATCTTGCTGGGTGTCAAATCCTCGCTGGCACCTTCCTCCCCCTCCCCCTGTCCCCCCCTCCCTCTTCCAAACAGAGCCAAGCCACGGGAATTGCATCACCAGCACCTTAGAGCATGCAGATAGGGATCAGGCAGGGAGATGGTTTAGCAAGGGATTGCTCAAACTGCTCTGACACAACCCAACCACCTCCCAGCTCACCTCCGCCCCGCTTGGTGCTGGGACAGGGCTGCCACCTCCCAAAACGCTGCACAGTGGGGATGGAGAGGAGGAGCTGAGACCCCATCCTCCCCCCTCCCCTCCAGGACACACATTCCCACAGGCTCACAGCATGGTGGGGTTGGAAGGAAGCTGTGGAGAACATCTAGCCCAAGCTCCCTGCTCGGAGCAGGGTTTCTCCCACTGCTTCATCCCAAGTGGGGTTTGGGGTCACCAGCGGGGATCCCTCAGCGTGGGCAAGGATCCATCCTGCAAGATGGAAGCATGGAATTGTCAGGGTTGGGAGGGACCTCAAGGCTCAGCCAGTTCCAGCCCCCCTGCCATGGGCAGGGACACCTCACACCACAGCAGGTTGCTCACAGCCACATCCAGCCTGGCTGCAAACACCTCCAGGCAGGAGGCTTCCACCACCTCCCTGGGCAGCCTGTGCCAGGCTCTCACCACCCTCCTGGGGAGCAACTTCTTCCTCACATCCAATCTGCATCTCCCCACTTCTAGTTTTGCTCCAACCTTCCCCCCACTCCTGTCCCTACCTGACACCCTGATGCCCACTGTGGGTTTCCTGTGCCCCCAGCCCAGGCTCTGTGGCTCCTGTGGCCTCAACCAGGGAAATCTCAGAACTTTCCCAGCCAGGACCACAGGAGCACAGCTCCATGGGCAGGGCAGGTCGGTGCAGCTGCTCTGTGCCAGCCTGACTCACCCTTTCACCCTGTTAACCAACCCTGCATGCCCCAGGGGACAGCAAGCAGCAGCAGGGTGGCACTATGGACCCCCCCATGCCGGGAGAGACCCCAAAACACCCCAACCCCCCCAGCACAGGGCTCTGCTGCTGTCCTATGGCTGCAGAGGGCTGCTGCTGCTGCCAGACTCTCTGTGGGTTGTTCCTACCCTCGGCTTTGCTTTCTGCCTCATTAACTCTGCCTCTTAATGACCTGCTCTGAAGCCACCCCCCACCCCCACCCCTGCCAGTGCTGTGGGGCACTTCCCTGGCCCTTCTTTGTCCCCAGCATGGGGGGAGAAGGAGGCTCCACTGCTGGCACCTGGAGTCCTGCACCTGCATCCCCATCCCAGGGTGGGAAAGGGAGTTTGGGACACTCAGCAAAGAGCTGTTCCTGCACAAAGCATTTTATTAGGGGCTGCAGCCCCCAGATTTCACACCCAGAGGGTCCAGGGCTCCTATGGATGATTTCCCCCCAGCCCCTGAGGCACAGGGGGGTTCCCTCCCCCCCCCCATCTCCATCCCATCCTCAAGTTCCTCAGCCCTTCCCAGGCTCCCTGGGAAAGCTCCAGTTAAAAGAGTAGCAGATTTTCTTCCCCCCCCTCCACAACATCCTGAGCCTCAGCATTTGTCAGCTGCAGCTCTCTTGAGGGATGTTTTTAACCCTTTCACTGCTGCCTGACAGGTTTGGGCTGCCCTGTGGCTGCTGCTGGATTGAACCAAACCAGCATCTCCCCCCAGCCAAGAGCCTAAATCCTCAACTCCCAGCTGCTGGGTGAGGAAGGAGCCCCAAAAGCAGCCCCAAAGGATCAGATTTTGGGTGCCTCTAGGGGGGGAAGGAGCTGAATAAATCCACCCCCAGGGATGGCAGTGGGACCAGCACCAAGTGACCCACTGGGCACATCCAGCCCTGAGTGCTGGGGTCCAGCCCTGTGCTGTGAAGGCAACACAGGGAACCAAGGAGAGGTTGACCCCAACCCAGACAGACCACGGGGGAGAAGCTCAAGCTCCTCCGTGGCTCTGCCTTGGTCCTCTCCTCTTGCAGGACCAGGATGTGGGTTCTCCCGAGGTGCTGTGGGCACAGCTTGGGGTTTTCCACCTTGCCTGGCCTCTTCTGGTGGCTTTTGTTGTGTCCTACATCTGGTGGCAGCAGCACCTTCGACTCCCCAAAGCCGGCGGCGCTGCTTGTCACCGGCTGCTGACCCTGCGGAGGGCATCACCTCCTGAGCAGAGCTCCCAGGGGAGGGTGCTGGTCCATCCCAGCCTCCAGACCCTGCCAGCAGCCAGCACTGCAGCCCTGTGCCCAGCGTGCCCAGCTCTGTGCCACGCATCCATCCCTCTGGCAGCTCCACCAGGGAGCCCCGGGAGAGCCTTTCTCTCGCTGCTCAGCTCCATCCTTGCCCAAGCTGCGATTTGCAGGCTGAGCTGGGAAGCAGCCTGGGCCAAACTGGGCCAAGCTGGGGGGGAGGTTGGTGTGTGCCAGCCGGGATGGCAGGAGCTCGGTGGAGGAGCCTCCAGAAGAGGGCACTAAAGCAGGTCCTGCCCGTGCCACCGTGTCCCTGCTCCCGGGAACCAGCCGCTCCTTGTGCGGATCCCTGGGACATTCCCAAGCGAGGGGAAAGAGGGAGCATGGAGAAGCAGCCCGGGAGGCTCCTCCCCCGTGCTGGGCTTCCCCATCCTGGCAGCTCCGCGGGGGTGAGGATGGCTCTGTGGGGGGCTCTGGTGCCCGCCCCGCCGCGGGGGGGGTCCTGGCTGGGGTGGGATCGAGGGATCGGGGGTCCAGCAGTGGCAGAGCTGCAGCTCTCAGCTCCGGGTCCCCCTCCTGCCTCTGCAGTGTGCCAGGGGCTGCTGGCAGTGGTGAAATCAGGTGGTGGTGGCAGAGGAGTTTCTCCAGGGTGGCTCTTGAGCAAAATCTGTTGTTTCATCAGGGAAAATCCAAAGCCTGATCCCTCTCCAGGAGTGTTCCTGACTGATCCTGCTGCTGACCTCGGGCAAGCAGCCCTCTTGCAGCCTCAGTTTCTCCACCAGAGCTCCCTTCACTTCACTTTTACTTCCTTTTTCCACCTGTGCCACAACTTTGCCACCAAATCCATCACCAGGCACCAGCCCTGCCCCCAGCTGGGACCAGAGCTGAGGACCTTGGGGTGTCCCCAGGGCTGTATGAACACCACCAGGAGCTCCCCTTGCTTCCCCTTCCCAGCCCAGGAGGGTTCCAAGCTGCCTCTGTGCCTTGGGGGAGATGTCAGATAAGGGTTTGTGGTCTTCAAAATGTCACAGGCACCCCTGGCATCCCGAGGCAGTGGCATCCTCTGCCAGCCCTTGAGCTGGTGGCCAGGGGAAAGCCCCTTGAGGCCAGGGGAATTTAGGTGTCTGGCAAACCACCACCACCACCCCCCCAGCCCTGCCGTGCTGGGGACCTCTTTTTTTTTGCCCCTCTTCAGCCCACAGGAGGATGGAGACCGTTTGTTTTCCACCCCCTTCCTTCCCTTTGTGGAGGAACTCTAATTAGCACAAGAATCTTGAGGGCTTAATTGCAGCTGCTGGGCGGTGCCCTATCTCCCTCTGCTTCCACCCTGCTCCGCTGCTGGGGCTGGCCACCAGCTCTGGCGGTGAGCAGGGGGAGATGTTCCCCCAGCATCCCCCAAAAGCCTCCTCCTGGCCTGGAAAAGGCTTTTACAAGTGGGAATGGACTTCTTGCCCGCCAGGAACGTTGCCTCCAGGAAGCAGCAAGTCCTGGGGGGGTGGGGGAAGGGTGAGGATGAGCCTGGCCAACCTCCCTCCCAGTGACTGCCTCCTTCTCCAGCTCCAGCTTCACATTGGGGCCACGGCATTGACTCATGAGCCCGACCTCGAGAGCCTCCCATCCACCTAGCTGGAAAATCGAGTTGGACTGGGCCCCAGCGGCGAGGGAAAGGCTGAGGCTGGGATGGGAAGCAGCAAAGGGCTGCAGGGAGCTCACGGTCCCAACCCCAAGTCCCCCTGGGTGTCACTTGGTGGGTGACCAAAGGAGCTGGTGGCCTCCCGCCTACCTCCTCCGGGACATCATTAATCTCGGCAGAAAAGCATCAGGGCTCCTATCAGGGACAAAGACCCTGCTGATGAGGCTGATCAATTACAGCCAGCAGCAAGCCCCCAGCTAGGGGGGGGTGCTGGGGGGAGATCATCAGCGGGGAGGAAGGTGCTGGGAAATAGCTCCCTGCAGCCACTGCCGATGGGGGTGAAGGGGCATGGACCCACGGACTGGGCTGGGCTGGAAGGGACCTTAAACCCCATCCAATTCTGCCCCCCTGCCATGGGCAGGGACACCTCCCACCAGCCCAGGTTGCTCAAGGCCACATCCAGCCTGGCTTTGAACACTGCCAGGCTTAGAGCCTCCACCACAGCTTCACTGGGCAGCCTGTGCCAGTGCCTCACCACCCTGCTGGGGAAGAGTTTCCTCCTCATGCCCAACCTCAATCCAGCTTCTTCCAGCTTGAAGCCATCAGCCCTCGTCCCCTCACTCCATGCCTTTGCACTGAGTCCCTCCCCAGCTCTCCCCACTTCAAATCCTGGAAGGCTGCTCTGAGGTCTCCCTGGGGGACTTCTCAAGGGGCTGTCTACCCCTTCCCTCCTTTTCAAACTTGTCTAACACATGAAAAGGGCTTTGGAGCCCAGGAGACAGAGCCCAGCAGAATGTCTGCCCAGGTGTAGCTCACCAAGCTCCGTGCCCACCGCACTGGCACTGCCACTAGCAGAAGTCCCAGGGGGATGGAGGGTCCCAGCTGCATGGCCTGGGATGGTTTGAAGAGAAGATGCCACCCTGTGCCAGGAGGTGCAGGTGGCCATACTGGGACAGCATCAGAGAATTGGATGGGTTGGTAAAGGCCTCCAAGAGCATCCAGTCCAAGCATCAACCCAACCCCACCAGGGCCACCAAACCCTGTGCCATGGCCGCAGGTTTCTTCAGCATCTCCAGGGCTGGGGACTCCACCACCTCCCTGGGCAGCCTCTGCCAATCCCTGAGCACTCTTGCAGCAAAGAGATTGTTCCTCATCTCCAACCTAAACCTCCCCTGGGGCAATTTGAGGCCATTCCCTCTCCTTTCACCTGATCCTTGGGAGAAGAGACCAACCCCCAGCTGGCTCCAGCTTCCTCTCAGGGAGCTGTAGAGAGCAATGAGGTTTCCCCCTCAGCCTCCTCTTCTCCAGGCTGAACACCCCCGGCTCCCTCAGCTGCTCCTCCCCAGCCCTGTTCTCCAGACCCTCCACCAGACCATTGCCCTCCTCTAGCCCCACTCCAGCCCCTCAAAGTCCTCCTTGCAGTGAGGAGCCAGAACTGAGCCCAGGACTGAGGGTGCAGGCTAGTGGGGGGGCACAGTTTAGTGATGCACCCAAGAGGCTGGGACGTGGCAGAGACCCAGCAGCACTTGGGATGCAGCCCCCCCAGACCCAGTAACCACCCAGCCCCTCACCCCCTGAGCCACACCAGCAGCTGCCCCGGGGGTTTTTCCCTGTGGCCAGTCCCACCCCCCACCCCCCAGCGCCACGGGCACAGCTCTGGCAGGTAAGTAGGTCAGGAAAAACCCTGGCCCCAGCCAGAGCCTGGGCAGCCAGCTGCAGCCCTGCAGAAGCTCTTCCTCCCCACCCCCTCTCCCCACCCCAGCCCTTTCATCCCCCTCCCCAGAGCCTTCCCCAACATCAATAGCAGCTCCTGGCACCCAGGGGAGTCGGGGGGCTGCCGCCTCTGGCTCTCACCCTGCTCCCGGGGGGCACCGGCGCCGCTCCCCCGGGGCCCCTGCCAGCGCTTTGAAAGCCAGCGATGAAAGGAGCCCGGCAGAGGCAGCCTGGGGGCCCCCCGGGGCCCCCTCCCCTGGCACTCTGCTCACCAGGACCCCCAGAGCTGGGGGTGGGGATGGATTGAGACCCTGCAGGCAGTGGATGCTTGCCAGGGGTGGTGGTTGGGGATGGAGGTGGCTGGGGGGTGGAGATGGTTGGGGATGGAGGTGGTTGGGGATGGAAGTGGTTGGGGGTGGTTGGGGGTGGAGGTGGTTGGGGATGAAGGTGGTTGGGGATGGTTGGGGGTGGAGGTGGTTGGGGGTGAAAGTGGTTGGGGGGTGGAGGTGGTTGGGGATGGAGGTGGTTGGGAGTGGAGGTGGTTGGGAGTGGAGGTGGTTGGGGGTGAAAGTGGTTGAGGGTAGAGGTGGTTGGGGGTGGAGGTGGTTGGGGATGGAAGTGGTTGGGGGTGGTTGGGGGTGGAGGTGTTTGGGGGTGGAGGTGGTTGGGGATGAAGGTGGTTGGGGATGGTTGGGGGTGGAGGTGGTTGGGGGTGGAGGTGGTTGGGGGTGGAGGTGGTTGGGGGTGAAAGTGGTTGGGGTGAAAGTGGTTGGGGGGTGGAGGTGGTTGGGGATGGAGGTGGTTGGGAGTGGAGGTGGTTGGGAGTGGAGGTGGTTGGGAGTGGAGGTGGTTGGGGGTGAAAGTGGTTGAGGGTAGAGGTGGTTGGGGGTGGAGGTGGTTGGGAGTAGAGGTGGTTGGGGATGGAGGTGGTTGGGGGTGAAGATGGCTGGGGATGGAGGTGGCTGGAGGTGGAGGTGGTTGGGGGTGGAGGTGGCTGGAGGTGGAGGTGGTTGGGGGTGGAGGTGGTTGGGGGTGGAGTTGGTTGGGGATGGAGGTGGTTGGGGATGGAGGTGGCTGGAGGTGGAGGTGGTTGGGGGTGGAGATATTTGAGGCTGAAGATCCTTTGGGATGAAGTTGTTTGAGGATGGAGATGTTTGAGGATGGAGATGTTTGTGGCATGGCCCAGGGCTCATGGCCATGGTCTGCCTTGGCAGTGGTGATGCCAAACCCCAAGGCCCACTTTGGGTTCCTGGGTGAGGGCAGCTCCCTCCTTGTCTTTGGGCTGTGGGGATGAGCCAGATCCATTGGAAATGTGGCTGCTGAGGACCTCAGTGTGGCACAGCAGGGCTGGTCTTGCCCTTGGCTTGGTTTGGGTGCTCAGCAGGTGGTGGTGTTGATGTGGGGGACATCCAGGACCACCCCCAGGCACACTCAGCCTGCTGCACTCCAACATCTCCTCCCAGCTGGGGTGCAGAGTCCAACCTGAGCATCCTGGGCTCTGCTTCCCAGGCACCAAAGCATCTTTCCAGCCATGTCCTCCTGCAGCTGCAGAAGGTCACAGGGTGTAGTGCTGGCATCTGCAGAGCCCATCAAGGGCTTTTTGGCTGTGGGGTGACTCAGTGCCTGAGGTTGGGGGCAGGAGGGGGGGGAATGGGCTCCGGGGGCATCCCCCAGCCACTGCCACCCCACGCAGGTGATGCAGCAGCTCGGCTGTTGCTCAGCACTCTTGCAAGAGCACAGGGGCTGGGCTTGCTCCAGCTGGGGCTGAGATGTGGAGGCAGATAAGGGCTGCCAGTCTGCAGCGTGACATTAAAGAGCAGCTCCAGGAAGGGGAGAGGAGGGGAAGGTGGCTGCAGATAAACAACCTTCCCCCCCCCGGGACACCACAGCCCCGTCCCGCCAGGCAGGGTCCCCCTCGTGGCTCTCCTCATCCCCCGGGGGAAAGCCCTCCAGGTCAGGCAGGAGGATGTTCCCCCAGCCAGCAGCTGGCACTGAGCCCTGGCAGGGGGATTTCTGACCCACAGGGCTGGGCAGAGGGGCATCCTTCCCATCCACCCCCTCCCACCCCCCAAGAGTGGTTCCCTGCTGCCTCCAGTGTAGCACAAACACCAGCTCCATCCCTGAGCTTCTCCTCCAACCTCCAGCATCCTCAGGCCAGTGCCTGCAGCAGAGGAGGGGGATCAGGAACCTTGGTCTCCAACCATTCATGGAGCAGCAGCTCAGTGCATGTGAGTGAGGGGCACAAGGGATCTCCTGCCACCTCCCCTGGGGGACTTCCAAGCACCCCAGGGTGGGCTTGTAGGAAGCCCTGAGAAGATCTGCCCCAAGGGTCAGCAGGGGCAGGAGAGGAGCCAGCACCTTTCAGCCCTCAGCCCAGGGATGCTCAGGGCTGAACTCCCCATGGCTCTGTGGGGCAGAGCCTGGGGGCTGCAGGATGTGGTCTGCAGAAGCTCAGGCAGAGCATGGCACAGCCTGGATGCATCTCCCCCTGTGCTGTGGCCACCTCACAGCCCTGCTCATCCCTCCTTCCTCTCTCCCCAGGTGCCTGGCCCATGGAGAGCTTCGTGGAGAGGTTCCAGCTGGGTTCCCCAGTGGCTTCAACTCAGTTCCTCACCAAACACTATGAGGATTAGAGCACCGTGCCCTGCCCCTACCTGGCTTCCCCCTCCTCCCTGCACCACAGAACCACCTTCATCCCAGCCAGGAGGAGACCCTGGGACCCACCAAGGGTGAACCAACCAGCCCAGATTCCCAGGACAAACCCCAGCTCCTCCACTCCCAAAACCTGGGGGGAGGGCAGGGAGTTTCTCTTTCCCTTCTGAGCAGTGTCCCCCTGGCTGTCCCAGCAAGGATGGCAGCACCTTCTTCTCCTCCCCTCAGCCCATTTCTGGCCTGACCCCCAGCCTGTCCCACCTGCACCCTGGGGACCTTGAGCTTTAACCCCTTCAGCTGTCAGAATAAACCTTGGATGGAGCACAAGGGCTGCAGGGGCTCCTTGCCAGCAGTGAGCACAGGGCGAAACTGAGCCAGCTCTGGGTGAACCTGGTTGCTTTGGGCTCCATGCCAGCTGCATGGCGTGGAGCAGACCTCCTGTCCTGAGGAGGGGGTGGGGAGAGGGGTTGGTGCCAGCAAGACCCTCAAGCAGGCAATGCCAGGCATGCCCCAGTGCCACCCAGAGGCTCTGGTGTGGGAGCAGGACCAGGGTTCCTGGCTTGGAGAGGGTCCCTGGGCAGCAGCCTGCAGGGTGGCAGCGTGGGAACTGGGCACTGCCCCGGCCTGACTCCAGCCCTGCCCTGCCTTTGCCCTCAGCCCATTTCTCTTGGAAAGCAAAACCGAAATTAAAGCCATAAATCAGAGGAGCTTTGCCTGCTGGCCACTTAGCTGGACCTCCCCTTTAATTAGCTCCTTAATTAGGCTTTCATCTAAGGCTGGGGTTTTCTCCAAGGCTGGGATTCAGCCGCCTGCAGCTCCCTCCTCGCAGCCTCTCCTTGGTGGCTCAGCTGTGACAAAGCTGATTTTGTCCTGTGATGGCCTGGGCTGCAGCCAGGAGCACTTTGAAGATGGGACCCAGACCCCCGGGGCAGGGACACTTGCCAAGCAGGGGAAACTGAGGCAGGAGGGAACAGCCTGCTGGTGGCCATGCAGGAAGGGCTGGCATGGCTCAGGGGGGTGGGGATGCTGCTGCTGCTGCATCTCCCCCCTGCAGCGGTCCCTGGGTGGGGGGAGGCAGGGAAGGGGCAGGTCTGTGCCATCCTCTTCTTGCTGGATGTGTGTGTGAGTGTCCCCCCCCACCAACCTGGGGCTCCCCAGCAGTGAGAGCAGCTTTCACTCCTTGCTGGGGGGGAGAGGCTGTTAACCATGGCTGGGACTTTCCCTGCAGCAGGAAATGGCTGTTTACCTCACAGGGGCTGAATCATGTCCTCCAGAGCTCTGCTGGCCTCCTAGCAATTTTCATCTTCATCCTGATTGTCATGTCCACCTCATTCTCCAGCCCCATCTCAACCCCAACCCAACCATCTTCATCTCCATCTCTGTCCCCATCCTCACCTCCATACTTATCCTCATCTCCATCCTTTGTGTTCATCTCCATCCTTATCCTCACCTCCATCCCCAGCTCATCCCCAACCCCATCCTCATCTCCATCTCCATCTCTATCCCCATCCTTATCCTTATCCTTATCCTTATCCTTATCCTTATCCTTATCCTTATCCTTATCCTTATCCTTATCCTTATCCTTATCTTCACTTCCATCCTCATCTCATCCCCAACCCCATCCCCATCCTCACCTCCATCCCCACCTTTATCTCCAACCTTATTATCTCCATCCTCATCCTTATCTCCATCCTCATCCTTATCTCCATCCTCATCCTCACCTCCATTCCCATATCATCCCCAAAGCCATCCTCATCTCCATCCTTATCCTCACCTCCATCCCCATCTTATCCTCAGTCCCATCCTTATCCTCATCTCCATTCATATCCTCACCTCCATTTCCATCTCATCCCCAACCCCATCTTCATCTCTATCTCTGTCCCCATCCTTATCCCCATCCTTATCCTTATCTCCATCCTTATCCCCATCCTTATCCTTATCTCCATCCTTATCCTCATCTCCATCTTTATCTCCATTCTTATCCTCACCTCCATTTCCATCTCATCCCCAGCCCCATCCTCACCTCTCTCTGTCCCCATCCTCACCTCTCTCTGTCCCCATCCTTATCTCCATCCTTATCCTTATCCCTATCCTTATCCTTATCTCCATTCATATCCTCACCTCCATTTCCATCTCATCCCCAGCCCCATCCTCACCTCCATCTCTGTCCCCATCCTCATCTCCACCCTTATCCTTATCTCCATCCCCATCCTCACCTCCATCCCCATCTCATCCCCAACTCCATCCTCATCTCCATCCTTATCCTCATCACTATTCATATCCTCACCTCCATTTCCATCTCATCCCCAACCCCATCCACACCTCCATCTCTATCCCCATCCTCATCTCTATCCTTATCCTTACCCTTATCCTTATCCTTATCCTTATCCTTATCCTTATCCTTATCCTTATCCTTATCCTTATCCTTATCCTTATCTCCATTCTTATCCTCATCTCCACCCTTATCCTCATCTCCATCCTTATCCTTATCTCCATCCCCATCCTCAGCTCCATCCCCATCCTCAACTCCGTCCCCATCCTCACCTCCATCCCCATCCTCACCTCCATCCCCCTCTCATCCCCAATCCAGCATCCCAGGGCATCCAGCTGCGAGGCACAAAGAAGGGCAAAGGCTCCCAGCTGGTCATGGGCCTGGTGGGAAGGAGAGCAGCAAGAAAAGGAAGCTGGGTAACACACCACAGAGCAGGGGGGGGAAAAAACCAACTCAAACCACGCTGGCAGGCTTGCCATGGGCTCTAAGATTAGCAGCAGAGGAAATGACTCTGGTAGATGTCATGGAAGTCTGCTAAAGTTGGAGACCTTCTCCTTTCCTATACTTACCCTGCACCAAGGGTGTAATTGGCCTCTTGGCTTGGTGCAGAGGGTGTAAAGGAAAGGTCAGGCTGTGTTGACATCCTGCAGCCAACCTCGAGTCATCCTTTCCTCCCTGCCCTTAATTCCCTGTGGCTGCTGTGTGTTTATTTTCGGTGGGACGGCGGAGAAAGGGCTCTGGGATGTTTATCCTTCGAGGAAATTAGCAGCAGCAGCCCAGGCTGCCTCTGGGGCTGGAGGTGAGAGGAGTTCACCACCAGCAAGCACCAGCAGCGCAGCCAGCCTGGCCCTCCCCGGCCACCCAGCCCCCAGCCTCCCCCAGGAGGCTTGGTCTGGGGGATGGGGATGGGGAGAGAGGTGGGAATAGGGGTGGGGATGGGGTTAGAGGTGGGAATGGGGGTGGGGATGGGGAGAGAGGTGGGAATAGGGGTGGGGAAGGGAGTAGAGATGGGAATAGGGGTAGGGATGGGGTTGGAGATGGGAATAGGGGTGGGGATGGGGTTAAAGGTGGGAATAGGGGTGGGGAAGGGAGTAGAGATGGGAATAAGGGTGGGGATGGGGTTGGAGATGGGAATAGGGATGGGGATGGGGTTAGACGTGGAAATAGGGATGGGGATGGGGTTGGAGATGACAATAGGGATGGGGATGGGGAGAGAGATGGGAATAGGGATGGGGATGGAAGTAGACATGGGAATAGGGATGGGGGTAGAAATGAGGAGGGGGTTGGAGATGGGGGTAGAGATGAGAAGAAGGATAGGGATGGGGATGGAGATGGGAATAGGGATGGGGATGGGAGTAGAGATGGGAATAAGGATGGGGATAGAGATGAGGAAGGGGTTGGGGATAAGGTGGGAATGGAGGTGGAGATGATAAGGATGGAGATGAGGATGGGCATAGAGATGGAGATGGAGATGGAGTTTGGAGGTGGAGATTGGAGGTGGAGATGGAGATGAGCATGGAGTTGGGGATGAGATGGGAATGGAGGTGGAGATGAGGAGAAGGATGGAGATGAGGGTGGAGATAGAGATGGAGTTGTGGATGGAATTGGGGATGAGATGGAGGAGATGGAGCTGTGGATGGAGAAGAGGATGGGACTGGGGATAGAGGTGGAGATTGAGATAGGAATAGAGATGAGGATGAGAGTGGGGATGAGATGGGGATGAAGGTGGAGATGGAGATGGAGGTGATGGAGATAAGAGTGAGGATGGATGTGAGGATAGGGATAGGGATAGGGGTAGGGGTAAGGATAGGGATAGGGATAGGGATAGGGATAGGGATAGGGATAGGGATAGGGATAGGGATAGGGATAGGGATAGGGATAGGGATAGGGATAGGGACACTCCAGGGCAGGAATCAGCCTGTGTGGCTGCAGGGGGCACCGTGGTGGGACGCTGCCCTGCTGGGCTGCAGGCTGAGGCCCCACTGGCTGTGCAGGAGCTGCCCAGGCACACACACAGCGCTCAGGGCATGGCAGGGGCAGTGACCAGCCCGGGGCCACCACCTCTCTCCTCGGATCAGCTCAAGCCCTTCCCAGCGTGGAAAATATGAAGTGTGGCTTCGTTGGTTCACTTTTGGCCAACTTAGAAAGAATGAAGACAGACCCAAAAGAGGGGGGGGGGGGGGGGAGCAGGGGAGGGAGAGAAAAAAAGGCAACATAAAAGGAGGAAGCCACTTAGAGCCACTCTGGGGCTGGTGCCACCCCTTTTTATCTCTCCTTCCATTTGCTCACCGTCACTCGGGGCGGGGGGGGGGGATGAGACCGAAGGGAAGAAAAGAGAAGCTGAGCCTCTGGCTGCCTAAACGGAGCAAGCTCTGCGCTGGTCGCTTGGTGGTGGCTGGCTTGGTTGGGTTGGGTTTTTGGTGGTTGTTTTTTGGTGGTTGTTTTTTTTGGTGTTGTTGCTTGCTTCTAAAAGCAGTTTGTGATGGAAAGGAAGCACGTCACGTCCCTGGGGAAGTGGCTGGTTTGCAAGCAGCCACAACCCCCGGCCCCCTGAGCGCTGCAATGGAACGGGCCCAGCCCTGAAATAGCTCCTGCCCTGTTATTGTCACCCAGCTCTTGGTGGCTTTTTGGGTTGTGTTGGCTTTGTTGTTTTTTTTTTGGGGGGGGGGGGGCGGTTCTTTGGGGTTTGGGTTTTTTTTTTCTTGGTGGTGTTGCTTGCTTTTATTTTTTTCCCTTTTCCTCTCCTCTTGGGGTTTTTCCCCCCCCCCCCCCCTCTCTCCCTCTCTTGGCCTTTTTGTGTTTGTGTGTTTGGCTCTGTCTACCTGTGGCATTTTTAGCCTCCAGAGGAAGTTTGATTTGCAGTTGTTGGGTTTGACTTTCCACTGGCCTGGCTTCTTTTTTTTTTGGGGGTGGGTTTTTAGTTTAAGGGGGGAGGGGGGGAAGGGTATTTTGGGGGTGGTTTGGCTTCATTTGATAGGGGCCAGGAAGGCAGCAGGAGGAAAAAGAGAGTGGGGGGAAGGGGGAGATCAGGAGTGATGGGGGGGAGCTGGAACCCATTGGCATCGTTGGCCTGTGCCAGCCATTTAGGCTCAGTGGGGTCCCAACAGGGTGACTGGTCCTGTGCCAAGCATCTTGGCTTGATGGGGAGGAGCTGGTACCCATGACACCACTGGCCTGTGCCAAGCATCTTGGCTTGATGAGGGGCAGCTGGTACCCATGGCACTATTGGCCTGTGCCAAGAATCTTGGCTTGATGGGGGGCAGCTGGTACCCATGACACCACTGGCCTGTGCCAACAATCTTGGCTTGATGGGGGGAGAGCTGGAACTCATTGGCATCATTGGTCTGTGCCAACCATTTAGGCTCAGTGGGGTCCCAACAGGGTCACTGGCCCTGTGCCAAGCATCTTGGCTTGATAAGGAGGAGCTGGTACCCATGATACCAGTGGCCTGTGCCAGCCACCTTTCCTTGATGGGGAGGAGCTGATACCCATGACACCACTGGCCTGTGCCAAGCATCTTGGCTTGATGGGGTGTAGCTGGAACCCAGTGGCATCATTGGCCTGTGCCAATCAGTGGGGTCCCAACAGGGTCACTGCTCCTGTGCCAAGCATCTTGGCTTGATGGGGGGCAGCTGGTACCCATGACACCACTGGCCTGTGCCAAGCGTCTTGGCTTGATGATAGGTTGGACACAATGATCTTGAAGGTTTCTTCCAACCTGGTCTATTCTATTCTATTCTATTCTATTCTATTCTATTCTATTCTATTGATGGGGGGCAGCTGGTACCCATTGGCCTGTGCCAGGCACCTTGGTTTGAAGTGGTGCAGCTGGTACCCATTGGCCTGTGCCAGGCACCTTGGTTTGAAGTGGTGCAGCTGGTACCCATTGGCCTGTGCCAGGCACCTTGGCTTGAAGTGGTGCAGCTGGTACCCATTGGCCTGTGCCAGGCACCTTGGTTTGAAGTGGTGCAGCTGGTACCCATTGGCCTGTGCCAGGCACCTTGGCTCAGTGGGGTGCAGCTGGTCCCCATGGCACCACTGACCTCTCCACCTGCATCTCTGAGCATCCCAGCTGTGAAG
Source organism: Melanerpes formicivorus (assembly GCF_026170545.1). Taxonomy (NCBI): domain Eukaryota; kingdom Metazoa; phylum Chordata; class Aves; order Piciformes; family Picidae; genus Melanerpes; species Melanerpes formicivorus. Next base: position 30,385 of record NW_027142834.1, read on the forward strand.
ATCCCAAAGGAAGAGGAATATCCCAAGCCCAGAGGGACCCACCTCCCATCCTCAGGGATTCAGGGGAGGGGGGCAGTGGGATGGAGCTGGCTCCTCTCTGCTCTCCCTAGGAGCAGGCAGCTGGGGATGCTTCCAGCCCCTTCCCAAAGCAAGGCCACCCCCTGGCTGGGATGGCAGAGGGGGGCTTGGGGTTTAAAAGGTCACCAGTGGCAAAGGGCTGCTCCTGGGGAGCACCCAGAGCTCCCAGCAGCACACAGAGAGTGTTTCTCTCCCAGGCTGGGCTGGAGGCCAGCAGCAGCCTGGTGCTAAGCACAGTCTCCAAGTCACCAGGGGAATAATCACCTAATTTTTGGTAGTGATTATTGAACTAATTACCCTAATGAGAAAAGGCCTCAGCCCCTGGCTCCTGGGGAGGCAACCCTGGGTCACATCCCCCTGATGCAGAGCAGGAGGCAGCTCCCTCTCTGGTGGTTTGTCTTCATTTGATGGGCCAGGAAGGGAGCAGGGGAAAAGAAGAGTGGGGGGAGCTCAGAGGGGATGGGGTGCAGCTGGCACCCACAGCACCACATGGCCTGTGCCAAGCATCTTGGCTTGATGGGGGGCAGCTGGTACCCATTGGCATCATTGGCCTGTGCCAACCATTTAGGCTCAGTGGGGTCCCCACAGGGTGACTGGTCCTGTGCCAAGCATCTTGGCTTGATGGGGTGTAGCTGGTGCCCATGACACCACTGACCTGTGCCAACCACCTTTGTTTGATGGGAAGTAGCTGGTGTCTATGGTACTGCTGGCCTGTGCCAATCATCTTGGCTTGATGGGCTGTAGCTGGAACCCATTGGCCTGTGCCAATCATCTTGGCTTGATGAGCTGTAGCTGGTACCCATTGGCCTGTGCCAACCATCTTGGCTTGATGAGCTGTAGCTGGTACCCATTGGCCTGTGCCAACCATCTTGGCTTGATGAGCTGTAGCTGGTACCCATTGGCCTGTGCCAACCATTTAGGTTCAGTGGGGTGTAGCTGGTGCCCATGGCACCCCTGCCCTGTGCCAACCACCTTTCCTTGATGGGCTGTAGCTGGTACCCATTGGCCTGTGCCAACCATTTAGGTTCAGTGGGGTATAGCTGGTGCCCATGGCACCACTGGCTTGTGCCAGCCACCTTTGCTTGATGGGAAGTAGTTGGTGTCTATGGCACTGCTGGCCTGTGCCAACCATCTTGGCTTGATGGGCTGTAGCTGGTACCCACTGGAGGTAGCTATGGCACTGCTGGCCTGTGGCAAGCACCTTGGCAACCCAGGAAGGATCCAGATTTAGGCAGAAGGGATGTTGAGGAGCAGGGCACTGAGGGTTGCAACTTGCATCCCCCTCCCTCCCCCCCACCCCCCAAGAAAATAACCCCCTTGGTGGCACAGGTGGTGGGAGCAAAGGGCTGCCAGGCAGCAGCTCCCCTTGGCACAGGCACTTGCACAAGAAGGGATTAGGAGGATCAGCTGCTGCTGACCTCAGCACATAGCACTATCAACCTCTGGACTCGTTAATGATATCTCACCCTTCACTCTGGCTCTGTCTGCAGAGCTCCTGTGCTCCTCAGGCAGTCAGTGAATCAAACCCTGCTGCACCCCCCCCCGGGGAACTAGGTCAGGGAGGCTGCTCGTGCCCAGGTGCCAGCAGGGATCAACAGCGCTGCCCGCCCTGGGTGCCAGGCAGGGACAACCCCCAGGAGAGCTGAGCATGGCTTGGCTTGGAAGGGACCTTAAATCTCATCCAGCTCCAGCCTCCCCAGCCATGGGCAGGGACACCTCCCCCCAGCCCAGGCTGCTCAAGGCCTCATCCATAGCATCACAGAATTGTCAGGGTTGGGAGGGACCTCAAGGCTCAGCCAGTTCCAGTCCCCCTGCTATGGCCAGGGACACCTCACACCACAGCAGGTTGCTCACAGCCACATCCAGCCTGGCCTCCAGGGCTGAGGCTTCCACCACCTCCCAACTTGGCTTTGAGCATTGGCATCCTCATGGCACCACGAAGGGCCCTCCAGGGGTGAAGGGCACCGCTGGTGGGATGCTCCAGTGGCCAGCATCAAGCATCCAAGCACTCCCAGCAGGGCTGTGGGCACACTAAGCCCCCAGACTTTGGTACATGGGGTCCTCCAAGTGTCACAGGGCTGGTTTAGGTGGTGGGCCCATGGGCTGGGAGCTGCCTGCTTGGCATCCCTGGTGGCCAGGAGGTGGTGGATGCCTCTGTGAGCAGTGAGCTGCAGCTGGGCGGGCCCTGGGAGAGGCAGCCTGGGCTGTGGCAGGAATTTAGGGCTCCTGAAGTCATGGGGAAGGCAGGTGAGGAGAGGATGGGGCCAGGTCCCCACCTCTGGGTGCCAGGTCCCCACCTCTGGGTGTCTGGTCCCTACCTCTGGGTGTCAGGTCACCACCTCTGGATGCCAGGTCGCCAGATGTGAGTGCCAGGTCCTCACTTCTGAGAACCAGGTCCTCACCTCTGGGTGCCAGATGACCACCTCTGGGTGCCAGGTCCCCACCCCTGAGTACCAGGTCCCCATCTCTGAGTGCCAGGTCCCCACCTCTGGGTGCCAGGTCCCCACCCCTGAGTGCCAGGTGACCACCTCTGGGTGCCAGGTCCCCACCTCTGGGTGCCAGGTGACCACCTCTGGGTGCCAGGTCCCCACTTCTGAGTATCAGGTCCCCACCTCTGGGTGCCAGGTCCCCACTTCTGAGTATCAGGTCCCCACCTCTGGGTTGCCAGGTGACCACCTCTGGGTGCCAGGTCCCCATCTCTGAGTGCCATGCCAGCAGCCAGAAAGGGCCAGTAGGTAGCAAGGGCCACACAGGCCAGTCCTGGAGTGATGGTTTCACTAATTAGCAGTACTAATTAATCCTTATTGAGCCTCTAAAATGCTGCCTGTCCCCAGAGGAGCCTTGTGGGGCTGCTTGGAGGAGCCCCAAGCAGAGCTCCTTTGGTCTGGGGGGGTCCCAGCTGCCCACGGTGCTCACTGCAGCCGACAGCCCTCGGGCCAGGTTCTTGGGCTGGGCATCGAGGGATGCTCAGCAGAGAGGAACTGAGCTGAGGTTTTGTTTCCTCTTGCAGCTGGCTCTCCCAGTTGGATTTTGGGGCTGGGTTTGTCTACGTGGAGCTGCAGCAGTGGGAAGCTCCCAGCCTCACCCGCTCCGCCGGCAGCGCAGCTCCTTCAGATGTGGTTTGCCCCAAATGCTCCTTGGGAGAACAAAAAAGGCTTGGGGAGATGGTGGTCCTGCCCCACCAAGCTTTGCTGCTGCCCCACCAACCTTTGCTCCTCTCCCACCAACCATTACTCTTACCCCATCAGACTTTCCTCCTGCCCCACCAGACTTTGTTCCTTCCCCACCAACCTTTGCTCCTTCCTCAACAGACTTTTCTCCTGTCCCACCAAGCTTTTCTCCCATCCCACCAGACTTTGTTACTGCCCCACCAGCCTTTGCTCCTTCCCCAACCTTTGCTCCTGCCCCAACCTTTGCTCCTGCCCCAACCTTTGCTCCTGTCCCACCAAGCTTTGCTCCTATCCCACCAGACTTCGTTACTGCCCCACCAGCCTTTGCTCCTTCCCCACCAAGCTTTGCTCCTGCCCCAACCTTTGCTCCTGCCCCAACCTTTGCTCCTGCCCCAACCTTTGCTCCTGTCCCACCAAGCTTTGCTCCTATCCCACCAGACTTCGTTACTGCCCCACCAGCCTTTGCTCCTTCCCCACCAAGCTTTGCTCCTGCCCCAACCTTTGCTCCTGCCCCAACCTTTGCTCCTGTCCCACCAAGCTTTGCTCCTATCCCACCAGACTTCGTTACTGCCCCACCAGCCTTTGCTCCTTCCCCACCAAGCTTTGCTCCTGCCCCAACCTTTGCTCCTGCACCAACCTTTGCTCCTGCCCCAACCTTTGCTCCTGCCCCACCAGGCTTTTCTCCTGCTCCACCAACTATTACTCTTACCCCATCAGACTTTTCTCCTACCTTACCAGACTTTTCTCCTACCCTACCAGGCTTTTCTCCTGCCCCACCAAGCTGTGCTCCTGCCCCAACCTCTGCTCCTGCCCCACCAACCCCTGTCCAGCCTCATGAAGCTTTTCTCCTGCTCCACCAACCATTACTCTTACCCCACCAGGCTTTTCTCCTGCCCCACCAAGCTGTGCTCCTGCCTCACCACACTTCATCCTCGGCCCCCCAAGCTTCACTCCTGCCCAGAAGCTGCCATCACCCTTGGCTGGTGCCCAGTGCTGCCCTGTTTACGCCAGGCTGTCCCTGGGGTGAGGCAGATGCCTCTCGAGGTTTGCCTCCAGAGGTGTGGTGGAAGGTGCTGGTCGGCTGCGTGGCTCTGCCAGCCTCCCCTGCCCGCTCCACGGGCAGAGGACAGTTTCACCCCACAGCCCCTGGCTTGTCCTCACTTGTCAGCAGCAGCTTCTGGCTTCCCATCCCCTCCTTGAAGCCTTTGCAGGTCCTCAGCTAACCTCGGATTTCCTCATTGCTAGGAAATGGCTAATTCCCCCCGGGCTGGTTTCAATGGTTGTGCAGAGCCCTCAGCTTTGGCCTCTCACCAGTTTCTGGTCGGTGGTTAAAGCAAAGCCCTTGAAGCCCTCTGGAGCAGCACTTTCCCAGCCTGCACAAGGGTTTGGCTTTGAGGACATTCCTCCCCTTGCATGGCATACTCAGGTGGGGACCCAACCATGCCAAGCACCGGGTTCACCCCCTGCCCCCTGGCTCTCCACCTTCACTGCTGCAGGGAGGTTGGAGTGAGGTGGGGGTCGGTCTCCTCTCCTAGTGGAGAAGAGAATGAGAGGAAATGGCCTCAAGTTGCCCCGGGGGGGTGTTGAGGTTGGAGATCAGGACACATTTCTCTGCTGCAAGAGTGCTCAGGGATTGGAAGAGGCTGTCCAGGATGGTGGTGCAGTCCCCAGCCCTGGAGGTGCTCAGGAAACCTGTGGCCATGGCACTTGGGGCCAGGGTTTGGTGGCCATGGTGGGGTTGGGTTGAGGGTTGGACTCCAGGAGGTCTTGAGGGCTTTTGCAAGCTGAATGATTCTATGATCCTAAAGCTGAGCCTCTTCTCTGGCACTGCCAATGGCTGTGGAGGACTGAGGGAGTCTGCTGTGGGGCTCTGGGGGTGGCTGTGCCGTGAGCTGCTCTGCCAGCAGGGAGCTGCTGAGGGCCCCGGAGCTGTGTCATGGCACAGCTCTCAGAGCTCAAACGCAAGCATCCATTTCCTCTTCTCTTTCTTGGTTTCAGGTTAAAAAAAGCCTTTGTGGTATCTCAGCAAACCCCTCACAGCACTGCCCCGGGGTCAGCAGGCTGAGCTTCGCTCTCATCCCCTTCCACCAAGCCTGGTTTTAGCAGCAGCTCCATCTCTGCCTGCCGCCCGCTGGGTCACCTGCTGGCCGCGAACTCCATCATCATCCTTCCCAGCGGCGCTGCGCTCCCTCGGGATCGCTTTGCACTCTGGACCTGCCACTGAGCTTTCCTGCTAATCACACCGTCCCCTTATCTCTGGGTCACACTGCGCCTGCCACCACCTCTATTGTTCCCCTGCTGTGGGCTGGATAATAACAGGAAAGACCTCCGGGCTTGCAAACCAAACCTGGCTTGGACTGAGCTGACCTGGAGCCTCCTGGCTCCCTGGTGCAACACAGCGACCTGCCCCTCGCCGCCGTCACCCTCCAAGCCCAGGCCCTGATGGCACAGCACCAGGGTGATGTGGGGCGAGGGGTGGCACCTGGGGGTGGGGGGTGGGGGGTGGGATGCCGGCAGAGCTTCCCCCAGTATCACCTAGCACACCCAGGGGGGGTCCCTGGCCTCCAGCTGAGCCCCAGAGCTGCCATCAAGGACCAATCCCAACCACCCAGCATCTGTTTGCCTCTGCAGGGTGCCCAGGGCTGTCTCAGAGCAGGGGTTGCAGCTCCTCTCTGCTCCAAAGGGGTTTTTGGACCCTGCAATCCCAAGCTTCTCCTGCTGCACCCTGCACAGGGTACCCAGAGCTGTCTCAGAGCAGGGGTTGCAGCTCCTCTCTGCTCCAAAGGGGTTTTTGGCCCCTGCAATCCCAAGCTTCTCCTGCTGCACCCTGCACAGGGTGCCCAGAGCTACCTCAGAGCAGGGGTTGCAGCTCCTCTCTGCTCCAAAGGGGTTTTTGGCCCCTGCAATCCCAAGCTTCTCCTGCTGCACCCTGCACAGGGTGCCCAGGGCTGCCTCAGAGGGGGGTTTTGCAGCTCCTCTCTGCTCCAAAAGGACTTTCTCCCTCCCATCCCCCCAAGTTTTTCCTGCACAGGGTGAGGCAGAGCTGAGCTCTCTCTTGCCACAGGGGAAACTGAGGCAGGAAAGGGCATCTCATAGGCACCCCCAGTGTTCCCAGTGCCTGGTTTCCCTCCATCCCACACCCCCACCAGCCACACCGTGGGATAGATCTGCTCTTTGGGATCAACCTGGGCAAGCTAACAGATTCTACCCACAGGTACCCCAGAATGGTGAAGGTTGGAAGAGACCTCTGGGGATCACCCAGCCCGACCCCCCTGCTCCAGCAGGGCACCCACAGCAGCTTGCCCAGGAGCACAACGGCCAGGGGGGAGCTGGAAGCTCTCCACAGGAGACTCCACAACCTCCCTGGGCAGCCTCACACCAAAGAAGTTTCTCTTCCTCTTATGGAGCCTCCTGGGTGCCAGTTTGGTGCCCATTGCCCCTTGTCCCGTCCCTGGGCACCACTGTGCAGAGCCTGGCCCCAGCCTCTTGCCCCCCCTCCCCCAACCCCCCCAACCCTTCAGATATTTGTAAACATTAACCTAATGCCCTCTTAAGTCTCCTCTTCTCCAGACTAAAGCCTTCACCCCCCAGGGGAGGAGGGAGATGTCCACCGCCTTTGCCATGCATATTCCAGCACATTTCCGGAGGAGGAGGAGGAGGGTGTGGGCTTTTCACAGGCAAATCAGGAAAGCCCAGGTGAGGCAGGAGCCAGCCTGGTTGTGGCAGGACGCAGGCTGCGCCGGCAGGGCTGTTGGGCCGGGATCAGGAAGGTTGCCCAGAAGCTTCTCCCGGCTGGAATCCTTCCGGCCGGAGCTCGGCTCGAAACGAGGATTTTCCCACACCCAACGGCAGCCAGGGAAAGTTTCCTGCTCCTCCTCCTCCAGAAATCCAACAGAATCCCATTCCCTGCTGGGCTCTGAGCATCTCTCACATCCAGGCCACGGGGGGGGGAGGGGGTGGCACCCGGGGGGTATAAATTGCTGCTGAGGCAACATCTGGCACAGCTGGGCAGCCGGGGTGCTGCCAGGGGGTGCTGACACCCCCGGAACCCCGCAGCCTCGCTGCTTGCAAGCAAAACTCCACAGTGTGGCTTCATCAGACACCTCCCTGACGCCCACCTGGTGGTTCAGGTGGCTGCAAGACTTCAGGGTTTGGTGGTTTCCCCTTCTCCAAGCTGCCTGAGAAGACTTTGTGTGGTCGACCATCCAAGCAGCCACCTACACACACGGCCCTGGTACAGCCGTGCCCGGGGGAGGGGTAGGAGGCTGGTGACCTTTCAGGTCCCCATCAGCCACACTCTGTTTACAGCTTGGTGACCTTACCAGCCCCAGATTGACATCTCCAGCAAATCCAAAGGGCTGGGGAGGGAAACCTCCATCTCTCTGGTAATGGAAGTGCCTGGAGCTTTGTGTCCAAGCATCCTCTGTAAGGCAGGGCTGGAGGCATCACCACAACGGACCCCGAAAGCCACAGCCAGGTGCTGTGCAGAGCCTCCTGGAGCTCCTGAGACTCTGAACTGAGTGATGTGATGGTGATGAGCACCTCCTCTGAGCTCAGTCCTTGGCTCAGGACCACCAGCACAGTTTAGACAGGAGAAATTGTGGGCAGCAGGGGCAGGGAGGGGATGCTGCCCCTCTGCTCTGCTCTGCTCAGACCCCCCCTGCAGTGCTGGGGCAGCTCTGGAGCCTCCAGCACAGACAGGGACCTGCTGGAGAGGGGCCAGAGGAGGCCACAGCAGTGCTGGCAAGGCTGGAAGCCCTCTGCTGTGGGGCCAGGCTGAGAGAGTTGGGGCTGTGCAGCCTGGAGAAGGTTCCAGGGAAACCTTGAAGAAAGTCTGGGACAGACTTTTGAGCAGGGTTTGTTGTGACAGGCCAAGGGGAGATGGTCTGAACTGAGAGAGATTCAGACTGGAGAGAAGGAAGAAAAGCTCTGCACTGAGGGTGCTCAGAGCCTGGCCCAGGTTGCCCAGGGAGGTGAGAGCTGCCCCATCCCTGGAATCATTGCAGGCCAGGCTGTGTGGGGCTGTGAGCAGCCTGCTCTGGTTGGGGTAGTCCCTGCAAGGGGGCTGGAGTAGCTGAGCTTTGAAGGTCCTCTCCCACCAAAACCATTCCAGGTTTTGAAGGCCAGGCTGGATGTGGCTGTGAGCAACCTGCTGTGGTGTGAGGTGTCCCTGGCCATGGCAGGGGGCTTGGAACTGGCTGAGCCTTGAGGTCCCTTCCAACCCAACTCTATGGTTCTCTGACTGTTGCAGGGAATGAGCATCCCCTTTGCCTCACCACCAGGCAAGAAAGCCAGGCTGATGCTCTCCTCCCTGTGCTGTCACTCATTAAGTGAAACCCCCCTGAAGAGTTCCCCCTTTAAAAGCCTGAGGGGGTCCCTGGAGAGCTGGTGAGCAGCGTGGGCTGGCACCCAGCAGTGGCACAGCCTGGGGCACCTGCAGGGCTCACGGCCATGAATCACCCAGGCAGGTGGCCAGAGCCTGATCACAAGACTGAGAGGAGAAGGGAGACAGCACCCATCAGGTGACAGCACCCAGAAGGACCCAGCCCCTTAAGATGCCATCAGGGTTTCAACATGGGGATGGTGCTCATCTCGGTGTGGGGATGAAGGGGACTGAAGCAAGCTGGGGCAGCTGAGTGACATCAAGGACTTGTCCCAAGCTCTGTGCAGGCAGGTGGGGAGAGCCCAAGGTGCTGGAGATGGGTGGCAGGGGCAGAGGAGATTGGGGCTGGCCCAAACTGCCCTGGGGACCATGAAATTACCCCCCCCCCCCCTTATCTCTTGGGCTAATGAGGCAGGTGGTTAACGAGGCTCAGCCAGCTCTGCCTGCTTGGCTTCCTTAAGGTGAGGAACTTTGGAACCTCAGCGGCCGTGGTGGTGTGGGACCTGCTGCTCTGGGACATCCACCAATCACACAGGCTGGCAAAGGCCTTGAAGATCATCAGGGTCCAGCCACAAAAGCACCAAAGGAGCTATGGATCAGGCAGATGGATCCGTGCTGCCAAACCACCGATGCAGGGAGATGATTCTTGACAGCACTGAACCCCCTGATCAGGACCAGGGTCAGGGGATGATGAGGTGGGGGTTGGCCTCCCCCTCTCCCAGGGAACAAGTGATAGGATAAGAGGAAATGGCCTCAAGATGCAGCAGAGGAGGTTCAGGGTGGACAGGAGGAACAAGTTCTTGGCTGCAAGAGTGGTCAGGCATTGGAAAGGGCTCTCCAGGGAGGTGGTGGAGACCCCATCCCTGGAGGGGTTTCAGGGCTGTAGAGGTGTGGTGCTGATCCAGAAGGGTGGGGGGAGGGATACAAGGGGCTGATTCCAAGGGCTTGAGGCAATGGGACAAGGGACAGTGGTTTGAAACTAGAGCAGAGTAGGTTTAGGTTGGACATCAGGAGGAAGTTCTTTATTCTGAGGCTGGTGGAACACTGGCACAGGTTGCCCAGGGAGGTGGTGGAGGCTCCATCCCTGGAGACACTGAAGGTCAGGCTTGATGTGGCTCTGAGCAGCCTGCTCTAGTTGGGGAAGTCCTTGCTGACCGCAGGGGGGGTTGGACAAGATGACCTTGAGGGTCCCTTCCCTCCCCCAGTGCGCTCGATGGCTCTACTGTTCCACATCCCTCGGGATCAAGCCACCTGTGGGAAGAAGTGTCCATGTGGGATCAGGCTGGGCTTAGGGATGTGGCTCCCCCCTCCAAGCCCAGTTCCTTGTGGGGCCACATGGCTCAGGAGCTTCCAGCTGGGTTTAAACCCCACCCTGGTCACACATCCCGTGGCAGTGCCACACCCCTGACCATGGCACAGGGGGCAGACAGCCTCCCCCCAGGGTGGGTGTAAGGTGGATGTGGGGCTGGGCATCCATAGGGATGGGCAACCATGGGGCTGGGCATCCATGGGAATGGGCAACCACTGGGACAGGCATCTATAGGGACGGGCAACCATGGGGCTGGGCATCCATGGGGCTGGCTATCCTTAGGACTGGGCATCCATGGGGCTGGGCATCCATGGGGTTGGGCATCCATAGGACTGGGCATCCATGGGGCTGGCTATCCTTAGGACTGGGCATCCATGGGGCTGGGCATCCAAGGGGCTGGGCATCCATAGGACTGGGCATCCATGGGGCTGGGCAACCATAGGACTGGGCATCCATAGGACTGGGCATCCATGGGGCTGGGCATCCATAGGACTGGGCATCCATAGGACTGGGCATCCATGGGGCTGGGCATCCTTAGGACTGGGCATCCGTGGGGCTGGGCAACCATAGGACTGGGCATCCATAGGACTGGGCATCCATGGGGCTGGGCATCCATAGGACTGGGCATCCATAGGACTGGGCATCCATGGGGCTGGGCATCCTTAGGACTGGCCATCTGTGGGGCTGGGCAACCATAGGGCTGGGCATACTTAAGACTGGGCATCCATGGGGCTGGACATCCTTAGGTCTGGGCAACTGTAGGGCTGGGCATCCATAGGGATGCTCCATGGTGGGGCAAGGAGCTGGGCCAGTGCTTGCTCCCTCCAGTGAAGTCATTCCCAGGGCAAGCTTCACCAGTAAGGCCCAGTAAACCCTCCCCCCTGGCCCCCCCACCCCCGGGATAAAGCCTTAGGGGAACTGGTGGGAGTGGCAGTGCTAAGTGGTCAGGATGGGAGTGCTTTGGAGGGAGAAGGGGGCTGCTCTGATCCAGTGAGGTCCAGCCAGCCAAAACGGGGGTGTCTTGATTTTATTTTTTGGGGGGGTGGGGGGTGGTGCTCCTGTTCTGATCCAGTAAGGCTCAGCAAACCCTCACCCCCCCCCAACAATAGAGTCTGGAGGAACTGGAGAGGAGCTGGTGACAGCGGTGGTGGTGCTGATCAAAGTGGGGCAGCTCAGGTTTGGGGGTGATGGTCAGAATGGGGAGGTCCCGATTTTATTTGGGGACACACACACACACAACTCCTGCTCTGATCCAGCCAGGCCCAGCAAAGCCTCATACCCCCTCCCAGTAACAAAGCCTGGTGGAGCTGGAGAAGAACTGGAGAAGTGATGGTGGTGGTGCTGCTGGGTCAAAGTGGGGCAGCTCTAGGGCTTCTTTCTTTTTGGGTGGGGGTGGGATTGTTCCTGCTCTGATCCTTTAAGGTCCAGCAACTCTCACACACACCCTCCCCCTCCACCCCATCCACTACAAAGTCTGGAGGAAGTGGGGATGGTCAAAATAGGGGGGAGGTCAAACTGGGGGGGGGGGGTCCTGCTCTTGATCCAGTAAGGCCCAGCAAACCCTCCCTCCCCCCTCCATAAAGTCTGTAGGAAGAGAGGAGCTGGTGATGGTCGAAATGGGGGTGTCTTGATTATTAATTATATTGGGGGGAGGGGGAGGGGGGGGCAGCATCCCATCTCCGTGGCAACGCACTGATGAGGAAAATATTGGGGGGGGGGGGGGGGGGGAAGGGGAGGGAGAGGCCGGGGGTCGGTGTTCAGCGGGACCCCCCACTCTCTCCGTGCGGAGGCTGTGCCGTCCCAAAGCGGGGGGTAACGTTCGGGCAGCGGTGGGTGTCCCCCCCCCGCTCCGCTCCGCGCCCCGCTCCGCCCCGCGCCTCCCCAGCGCCGGGAGCACCGGAACCGGAGCCCAAAGAAGGCAGCGGGGGCGGGGCCGGATCCAGACCTTGTTTGGTGCTTCCCCTCGGCCTCCCGCCCGCATCCACCACCCTACCCCCCCCCCCCCCCCCCCCCCCGCCTCAACCACCCTCCGCAAACCAACCACCACCACCACCCCACCCCCCCCGCAAAACAAACCCCCCCGCAGCCGCCGCCGCCGCCGCTGCTCCTGCGCCGCTCCCCGGGGGCAGCGCCGGGGCCACGGGCGGGGCGGGGTGGGGGGAGGGACTGGGGGGCGGTTGTTGAGGGGGGGAGGGGTGCAATTAGAGGGGAGGGGGTGTAAATAGAAGGGGGGGGGTGGTAAAAAATGGAGGGGAGGTGTAAGGGTGTAAAGGGGGAGTGCAAAGGATGGGGGGGCTGGGAAGGATTTGGAGGGGGTCTGTGCAGGATAGGGGGGGCTGTGCAGAGTTTAGGGGGGGTTCTGTGCGCAGGAAAAGGGTTCTGTATAGGACGGGGGGGCTCTATGCACGGTAAGGAATGGGGGGTTCTGGCCGGGGCGGGGGGGTCTGTTCAACAGTGGGGGTGCTTCTAATGAAAGTGGGGTCCTGCGGTGGATGAGCCCTGCCGAGATATAGAGTGGAGGATGGGGGGGGGGGGGGGGGGCGAGTCTGAAGTGGATAGGGGGCTCTGAAGTGGATAGGGGGGTCTGAAGTGGATGGGGGGGTCTGAAGTGGATGGGGGGGGGCTCTGAAGTAGATAGGGGGGGCTCTGAAGTAGATAGGGGGGCTCTAAATTGGGTGGGGGGAGCTCTCAAGTGGATAGAGCTCTTTGTTTCCCCCCCTCATTCCTGCCACATAACCCTCATGCCCCAACCACCCCTCACACCGACACCCCCCCCTCGCCCCAACCCCTAACACCACCAGGTCCAAACCCCTCCAACTCCCGTAGCATCAACCCCTTCCTCCTTCTCCTCTTCCTCCTCGCGTGGTGTGTTTTGCTTCCCCCTCCCCAACTCGGGAGCTGGTGCCCGTTGCCCTGTAGCTGCCAAATGCCCCCCCCCTCAGCCTTCTCCCCCCCCCCCCCCCCCCCCAGTAGCAGGGATTTCAGCCCCATTGCAGAGCCGGCCCTGCAGGAATTGGGTAACTGGAGCTCTTGCAACACAGCATTTTCCATCCCTCGGCGCTGGAACTCGGAGGGGTTGGGAGATAGCATCAGTTGGCACCCTTAGCACGAAACCACCTAATTACTGACGCCTTGGAAGTGCCAAACTTTTCACAAGGGGGGGGGATGGGGGGGGGCGGTAAGTGTTGGGGAGGGTAGGGGGGGGTGGGGGGGTGGTGGTAGGTGAGGTTAAAAACAAACCAAAATCACAGGAGCCCAACAAGTGTTACCTGTTTGGAAGCGTTCACAGCAGCGAGCTCCTGGCTGGGACCTGGCGATGGGAATGGGGGGGGGGGGGGGTGGTGATGAGGGTTGGATGGGGATGGGGATGGGATGAGGGGTGGTTAGGATAAGGAGGGAGGTGATGAGGATGAGGATGGGATGCAGGGAGTGATGAGGATGGGGTGTGGGGTCTCGGTGAGAAGCCAACTCCTCTGTCACCACCATCCACATCTTTTTTTTTTGGGGGGGGGGGTTGTGAAGCTCGGTGGGAAGCCATCTCCTCTGTCATCATCATCATCATCATCATCATCATGGAATTTTGGGGGGGGTGTCTCAGTGAGAAGCCGTCTCCTCCGTCGTCATCATCCAAAGGGCATTTTGGGGGGGTCCAAAGCCTTTCCTGCTGCTCGTTTCTCACCCATTGAAGTCCAGGCTATGGGGAGGGGGGCCCTGGGGAGGGGGTTTGGGGCTGGTTGCCACCTTTCCAGGTTAGAGCCTGTTTCGGAGCATCCTCAACCCAGCCCAGGAGGACGCACATAGGATCGGGTTGCCCGTTCCCGAGGGGGAGGGATTGGGGCAGGAAGGGCTGGAGCTGCCGGGACCGGTCTGGAGGGGGAAAACCCCTCCCAGTGCAGGATGCCCGGTGCCCTGTGTCCAGCGTAGGGTACCCGGTGCCCGATGCCCAGTGCCCTGAGTGCGGGGTACTCAGTGCAGGATGTCCCGTGCCCGGTGCAGTGGTGCCCTGTGCAAGGTTCCCGAAGCCCTTTGCCCAGTAAAGGATACTCCGTGCAGGATGCCCGGTGCCTGTTTCCCGGTGCCTTGTGTAGGATGCCCAGTGCAGGATGCCCGGTGCCCTGTCCCCTATTTCCCGGTGCGGGATGCCCGGTACCCTGTCCGGGATGCCCGGTGCAGGATGCCCGCTGCCCTGTGCCAGGCAGCGGTTGCTCAGTGCCCCATGCATGATGCCCGGTGCGGCATGCCAGATACAGGATGCCCCAAACAAGAAGCCTGGTATCGGATGCCCTGTGTCTGGTGCCCGGTACAGGATACCCACTACAGGATGCCCGGTGCCCTATCCCCCGTTTCCCGGTGCAGGACGGCCGGTGCCCCGTACGTGATGTCCGGTACACGATGCCCGGTGCCCGGTACGGGATGCCCGGTGTAGGGTACCCGGTGCCCGGTAGGGGATGCCCATTGCAGGCCCCCCGGTTGCCCGGTGCCGCTGTCTCCCCGCTCTCCGCGGCCCCGCTTCCTGCTTTCTAATGTTCCATTGTGCGGAGCTTCCATTGTGACGTCGAGGCTCGGCTGGCTTTGTCTGTCCATATATGGGCAGCTACGTCACGGAGCGCTCCCGCCGCCCGCATAAATGGGCTGCGGAGTCCCCGGCGGAGCAGTCGGGCGGCAGCGGAGGCAACCGGCGAAACGGGGCTGGGTGGAACGGGGGAAAACGGGGGGGAACGAACAAGGAGGCAAGAGAGAGAGAGAGGAGAGAGAAAAGAGAGAGAGAGAGGAGGGGGTTAAATCCTCCCACCCGCTTCTACAACCACATCTGCCAGCCAGATCGCCCCCTCCCCCTCGAGGAAACACCACCAAGAGGGACCCACGGAGGACCGCACCCCCCCCTCGCCCCCTCCTCCGCGGCCACCCCCGGCCCCCCCCCACCCCCCCAAACCCCCCCCCTTTTTTTTTTTTTCTCCCCTTCCTCCTCCCCACTTCCCCCCCCCCCAATCCCCCTTCCAACCCCCAAACCTCATCCTCCCACCTCGTCGCCCCCGCCCCAACTTTTTTCCTCTTGCATGATTTCCCTCGCCGCTCGGCTCTGCCACTCGGATGTTGTTTGCTCGGGAGCTGAACTGGAAGCCACGTTGAGCCAGCCTTTTCCTCCAGTGCTATGACAGGCAAACTACTGGTGGAGAAGCTGCCGGGGACCATGAACACTTTGATGAACCAATTGCCTGACAATCTGTACCCAGAGGAGATCCCCAACTCTTTGAATATCTTCTCCAGCAGCAGCGACTCGGTGGCTCACTACAACCAGATGGCTGCAGGTAAAAAGGAAAAAAAGGGGGGGGGGATGCGATTGGGGGGGGGGAAAGAGTTGGGGATGATGGGGGGAGAAAAGGAAAGGAAGGAAAATGGGAGAGGAGGAGGGAAAGGTTGGGATACTAGGGATGGGGGGGTTGGAAGCGGAGGGGCTCGCAGGAGGAAGGCGGTGGGAGGGTGTCATGGAGCCTCGGAGGGAAGAGCTGGGGCTGGGGAGCGTCGTTGTGTGTGTGTGTGTGTGTGTGGTGTGTGTGTATGTGTGTGTGTGTGTCCCCGCACCCACCCACCCACCGCTTCTCGCCTCGCTGTGGCTCCGCACGATCGCTGCAGGGGCTCCGCCGAGCGCTGCTGCCGAGCCGCCGCCGCAGGTACGGGCACGGCGGGCCGCGCTCCGCTCCGTGGGGAAGAGGAGGAAGATACTGTGGGGGTGTGTGTGGGGGCAGGGGGACAAGCTGGGTCCCCCCCTCCCTGTGTCACGGAGGGGGTCCACCCACCCGCGGGTGCGGAGGCACCGCGGACACGCGTGGCCGTGGAGGTCGCCTCCCCTCCCCCCCCCCCCCTCCACCTCCCGCTTCATCCCCAACCCCGCAGCGTGGGTTCCCCGGGACACGGCGGCGACTTTCCCGGAGCGTGGGGTTGGGGTTAGAGGGAGTGGGTTTGGGAAAGGGATATCGGGGAGGGGGGGCACAGGTGAGCCCCGGGGATTGTACGGGGGTGGGGAGCTCCCCGCTTGTTCCCACTTCCACTCGGAGCCTCGCTGGGCTAAACCCACTCCTCCCCCCACCCCAACCCCCCCCCCCCACCCCCGTGTTTCTCCTCGCCGGGGCTCGGCGCAGGGAAGGCGGCGAGTCGGTAACGGCGGAGCCGGCTCCGCGGAGTGCCCAGCGCTGCCGGGGGCTGGACGGGGAGGAGAAGCCTACCTGTAACCGCAGGTACCTCCTTCCCCCGGCCCCACTTCTTTGGGGGGGGTGCGGTGGGGTGTCCCCCCATCCCATCCTGGCCCTTCTCCTGCCCCGGGGGTAGCCCTGGAGGGACGGGGCTGGGGGTGAAAACATCCCGGCCCCTCGGCATCAACGGGACCCCTCGGCAGCCAGCGCCGCAGTACGCGGAGGGGAGGAGCAGGGCGGGGGGGAAAAGCAGCGAGAGAAGAGGGGGAAGGAGGGAGCGGAGCGGGGGTGGGGTGCTGGTGCATCCCTGGTGTATCCCCGGGGCAACCCCCCCGGGGCGGTGTGGCCCTCCCGGCTCAACCCTGCCCCGCTTCTCTCTCCCGCAGATAATGTTATGGACATTGGGTTAGCCAACGAAAAGGCCGGGCAGGAGCTGTCCTCTTACTCGGGGACTTTTCAGCCGGCTCCGGGCAACAAGACTGTCACCTACCTGGGGAAATTCGCTTTCGACTCGCCCTCCAACTGGTGCCAGGACAACATCATCAGCCTGATGAGCGCGGGCATCCTGGGGGTCCCACCGTCTTCGGGCGCTCTCACCAGCACCCAGAGCTCGGCGGGCAGCATGGGCCCACCGCAGGGCGAGGTGGACCAGATGTACCCAGCGCTGCCACCCTACTCCTCCTGCAGTGACCTCTACCCCGGAGCCCGTCTCCTTCCACGACCCCCAAGAGCAAACCCTGGCCTCACCTACTCGCCCCAGGATTACCAGGCCGCCAAACCTGCCTTGGACAGCAACCTCTTCCCATGATCCCAGACTATAACCTCTATCACCACCCCAACGACTATGGGCACCATCACGGAGCACAAACCCTTCCAGAGCTTGGACCCCCATCCGCGTCCAACCCGCCCCCCATCACCCCCGCTGGAGACCATCAAGGCCTTCAAGGACAAACAGATCCACCCGGGCTTCGGGGGCCTGCCGGCAACCGCCCCTCACCCTCAAACCCATCAGACCCCGCAAGTACCCCAACCGGCCCAGCAAGACCCCACTCCACGAGCGACCCCACGCCTGCCCCGGCCGAGGGCTGCGACCGGCCGCTTCTCCCGCTCCGACGAGCTCACCCGCCACCTTCCGCATCCACACCGGCCACAAACCCTTCCAGTGCCGCATCTGCATGCGGAGCTTCAGCCGCAGCGACCACCTCACCACCCACATTCGCACCCACACCGGCGAGAAGCCCTTCGCCTGCGAGTTCTGTGGCCGCAAGTTCGCCCGCTCCGACGAGCGCAAGCGGCACGCCAAGATCCACCTCAAGCAGAGAGGAGAAGAAGGCCGAGAAGGGCTCGGCCGGGCAGCCCCCCGCCGCCCCCGCCCCTGCCAACGCCGCTGCCGCTGCCACCTCGCCCCCCCGTCGCCCTCGCCCCCGCCGTCACCACGTGCGCTTGAAGGGACCGGGTGGAAGGTGGCACGTTTGTGGCACGGTTGGCGCTTCCGTCTCCTCCTCTTGGTCCTCTGCACCACCCCGCTGCTCTCAGAGAGGGAGGATGGGGGGGGGGGGGGTGTCCCCGGGGGTGGTGGCTTTGCCCCCCCCCCCGGCTGGGTTTAGGATGCCCCCAGGGGGGAGCAGCTCTGCGCTGCGTGCCTGGACTGACCGGGTCCAGGCTGCCCGCACCCGGATCCTGCCGGCGCCTTGGCTCGACAGGATCGTCGCTGCCTGGATCCAGGCTGTCCGCACCCGGATTGACCCCGCACCCGGATCCTGCCTGCACTTGGATCGACTGGACCTGCACTGCCCGCATCTGGCTGGGCTTGCCCCTTCCCGGATTGCCCGGACCCCGGGGTACCTGCACCCGGGATACCTGCACACCCGGATTGCCTGGACCCGGGATACCCGCACCTGGATTGCACTGCCAGCATCTGGGCTTCCTGCATCCCGATTTCCCGGATCCCTGCTGCCTACTGGAACCTTCCTGGATCTGCACTTGCCCGCGGGGGTCCGGGATTCCCGCACCTTCCTTGCGCTCACCTGGATCCCTTCTTCCCGGATCCCAGCTGTATCTACCTGCACTGCCTGGATCCCGGTTTGCCCACACCTGGATTACCCAGACCCAGTTTGCCCAGACCCGGATTACTCAAACCCGGCTCTCCCGGATCCCACCTGCCCGGATCCCACCTGCCCGCACCCCTCTGCCTGGATCCCAGCTTCCCGGATCCCTCCTTTCCGCATCTCCCGGCTTCAGCCCGTCCCGGGAAGCGAGCTGTCCCGGCTTGCATATCCCTTGGGATCCCAGCTCACCTGGATCACCCCGGGAGCCCAGATCCCACCTGCCTGGGACTGGGGCTGCTCAGGATCGGGGTGGGGGATCCATCCCGGCTGCCCTTAAGGGCTGGCCCGGGCGGGGTTGGAGGGATGGAGCCGCCCCTGCCCCGCTGGCTCCCAATCCCACCCCCTGGCGACCCCCGTCCCAGTTTTCCCCTCCCCAGCGCCAGTTCCCCGCGGTGGAGGTAAGCGGGTTCGGACGCCCCCAAACCAGTCTGGCAGAGCAGGGCTATGGTAGGGGTGCAAGCTGTGCAGGACCCCCCCCCTCCCCCCTAAAAACTCCATTGAGGGGAAGGGACGGGGGGGAGGGGGCGGTGTGGAGGGCAGCGAGGAGCAACATCCCCGGCAGCAGCTTTTGGGTTTGTTTGGGTTTCTTTGATTTATTTTTTATGGTTATATATATATATATATAATTTGGTTTTTTTTTTACCCTTTTCATTTTTCTTTCCAGAAATGCAACTCCCCTCCCTCCCCCTCCCCTCCTTTTTTCCTCCTTTCCTCCCACCCCCACTATTTTATTTTATTTTTTTTTTTTGGGGGGGGGAGGTTAGTTTTGTTTTTTGCTGAATTACTTTTTTTTTTTAATATATATATATAATGTGAGATATTTTTCCTTTTGATTTTCCTTTGGTCACTTTAAACTACTCCAACAAAAAAGAAAACAAACCAGCCAACCAAACCGAACCAAAACCAAACCAACTATGGAGGAGAGGGCAACAAAAAAATAACCCCAATAAGCAACTACCACCAAACCCACAACCAACAAACCACAACCTCTCTCTCTCCCTCTCTCTCTTTTCCCCACACTTCCCCGACCCCCTCCCCCTCCTCCTCCTCCTCCTCCCCTTTTCCACCTCAATGAAATCCTCGATTTTTTTTTTGTTTTTTAATTCATTTTATTGTTTTGTTTGGAAAGTTTATTTTGAAAGATAAATTTATTATTAATAATAATAATAATTAATAATAATAATTGGGTATATTATATATTTTTTTTTTTTCCTTTCTCCTTCTGGTATGTGCATGTCATTGCATGACTGCTCTGATTTGATTTTATTTTTTTTTTTCCTTCTTTTGTTTTAATAAAACTGTGCTCAGATTTAAGCTAAAAAAAAAAACAAACCGAACTATATTAAAAATATAAATAAATAAAGGGGAAAAAAAAAAAGGAAAAAAAAAAAAAAAGGAGAAAATACACAAAGCAAAAAAAAAAAAATCACAACGAGTTTTTAAAAGAAGAAGAAGAAGAATAATTAAAAAAAAAAAAAAAAGACAAAAAAACATAATCTTTGTTGCCAAAAGGTCGTGCTATCCAGGTTTGATGTCTGCATGTGAATAATAATAATAATAATTAATGATGATGATGATAATAAATAATAATAATAATAAAGAAGACATTTAAAAATGTGTACAAAAGGAACACAAAACTAAAGAGGGAATGTGGTCGAATTTCTGGGAAAGGAGGCGCCCCACCACCAACCCCCCCCCCCCCCCCCAAAAAAAATTTAATGTTTTCATTAATTAGTCAATTAATTAATTCATTATGTCATTAATTAATCAATAATGAAAGCAATCTGAACTGGGATAGATTGGAATGAAACTCATTGGAGCGAAAGGGAAATGGAATCAAATCAAAGGTGACCAAAATCGAGGGGAAGAAAGTAAAATAAAAGGGGGGGGAAAATGCAGGGGGAGGGAATAAGGGGGGGGGGGGGGGGGAATCAGGGGGGATAAAATAAAGGGGGAAAAAAATCAGAGGGGATAAAAAAGGGGGGGGAATCAGAGGGGATAAAAAAAAGGGGGGGGGAAACCAGAGGGGATAAAAAAAGGGGGGAAAAAATCAGAGGTGACCAAAATAGAGGGGAAGAAAGTAAAATAAAAGGGGGAAAAAATGCAGGGGGAAGAAATAAAGGGGGGAAAAATCAGAGGGGATGAAATAAAGGGGGAAAAAAAATCAGAGGGGATAAAATAAAAGGGGGGGAATCAGAGGGGATAAAATAAAGGGGGAAAAATCAGAGGTGACCAAAATAGAGGGGAAGAAAGTAAAATAAAAGGGGGAAAAAAATGCAGGGGGAAGAAATAAAGGGGGGAAAAATCAGAGGGGATGAAATAAAGGGGGAAAAGAATCAGAGGGGATAAAATAAAAGGGGGGGAATCAGAGGGGATAAAATAAAGGGGGGAAACAATCAAAGGGGATAAAATAAAGGGGGACAATCAAAGGGGATAAAATAAAGGGGGGAAAATCAAAGGGGATAAAGGGGGAAACAATCAAAGGGGATAAAAGAAAGGGGGAACAATCAAAGGGGATAAAATAGAGGGGGGAAAATCAAAGGGGATAAAATAAAGGGGGAAACAAAGGGGATAAAATAAAGGGGAAGCAAAATAAATGGGGAATAAAATAAATGGGAATAAAATAAATAGGAATGAAATAAATAGGAATAAAATAAAGGGAAATCAATTAAAGGGGAACTAAATAAAAGGAGAGAAATTAAAGAGAACTCCAATAAAATAAAGGGAAATAAAATCAAAGGAAATAAATAAAGGGAGGGAAAGGAGATAAAAGAGACTAAAAGAAGATACAAGAGAATAAAAGAGAATAAAAGAAGATAAAAAAAAAAAAAAGGAGGAAAAGAAGATAAAAGAGAATAAAAGAAACTAAAAGACAAGAAAAATACTAAAAGAACCAAACCACAATCAGGTTTTAACCACACGGACCTAAGGGAATGATATTTTTTGAGAGACTTTTGTATAAAGCTGAGTACTTAGAGGAAAAAAAAACAAAACAAAAACCACAGACACAAAAAAACTGCAAAAAAAAAAGACAAAAAAGAGATTAAAAAAAAAGAAGAAAAAAAACACAACAAAAAAAATTACCCCAAACCTCAAGACCAGATGTAATATATTTTGTGGATGTTTTTATTTCTTGGATTTATAGTACCTTATACTAAGGTTAAAAAAAAAAAAAAAAAAGGCTAAAAAAAGGTAAAAAAAAATAAAAAAGAAAGAAAACAAAGAAAGAAAATAATTTAAAAATGAAAAAGGGATTTTTAAAAAAAAAAATGAAAGAAAAAATAGAAAAGCTTAAAAAAAAAAGAAAAGAAAAAGCAAATAAAAAGGAAAATAAAAAGGAAATAAAAATAAATAAAATAAAAAGTAAAAATTAAAATAAAAAATAAGAAAAAGAGGGGGAAAAATAGAGGGAAAAAGAGAGGGGGGGAAAAGAAGAGGGGAAAAAGGAAGGGAAAAAAAGGAAGGGAAAAAAAAGGAGGGAAAAAAAGGAGGGAAAAAAGAGGAGGGATAAAAGAGAGGGAAAAAGTGAGGGAAGAGGAGAGGAAAAAAGAGAGGCAAGAAGAGAAAGGGAAAAAAGGGGCGAATCACAGAAGAAAAAAACTCAAAACCGAGACAAAAAAAAGAGAAGAATTTTAAATGCTTGATATCGTGAAAAGGTGACAATTTTCACACACATTTCATGTGCTCGTTCGTCAACGTCGTTTAACGCCAAGCCCGGTGGTTACAAACCAGCGTTTTTAAGGTGGGGGAAAGGGGAGGGGAGGGGAGAAAAACAACAACAACAACAGCAGCAGCAGCAACAACAGAAACAAACAACAAAAAAAAAAAAGACAAAAAAAAAGCCGAATATTGACCCGATGTCTTTGTTTGTACCATTTGCACTGTGGAGCAAATGCTAATGCAGTAAATATATTGTGTTTGCTGACAATCAAACCCTGTGCTACAGAGCTTTTATTTGAGGGAGAAGGAAGAACAGAAAAGAGCAAAGAGAAAGAAGGCAAAAGAAAGAAAGAAGGAAAAAGGAAGAAGCCAAAGTTGATTTGGGGGTGAAAAGGTCAAAACGGGGAAGTTCCGGTGGCTGGGAGGGGATCGAAATGGCTCAAAGCGGGGAGGGGCGGGGAGCGCTGGGTCGCTTTGTATCCCGTTTGTACCTTTTGGATGTCCTCAGTGTTGTCTTTCCCTCCATGTTTTTGTACTATTTTTAGTGATTTCCTATTTAAAAGTGGGGGGGGGAGGGGGGGGGGGGGGGAAGTTCAGTATGGGTCTGGAAACCCCAGAAGATGAAGTTCTGGTGGCCGGGAGGGTACTGAAATGGCTCAGGACAAGGAAGGGTTGGTGAGCGCTGGGTCGCTTTGTATCCCGTTTGTACCTTGTGGATGTCCTCAGTGTTGTCTTTTCCTCCATATTTTGTACTTTTTAAAGTGATTTCTTCTTGAAAAGGGAGGAGAAAGTTTGATTTGGGTCTGGAAAAGCAAAAAGATGAAGTTCTGGTGGCTGGGAGGGTACCGAACTGGCTCAAAACGGGGAGGGGCGGGGAGCGCTGGCTCGCTTTGTATCCTGTTTGTACCTTTTGGATGTCCTCAGTGTTGTCTTTTCTTCCTTGCTTTATAGTTATTAATCACTCTTTAATGATATCCTGCTTTAAAGGGGGTGGTGGGGGGGGGAAAGTTCAATATAGCTGGGGAAAACCAAAAGGATGAAGTTCTGGTGGGCTGGGAGGGGGTTGAAATGGCTCAGAACGGGGAGGGGTGGTGAGCGCTGGGCCACTTTGTATCTTGCTCATACCTTGATGTCCTCAGTGTTGTCTTCCCCCCCCTGTATTTTATACTGATTTCCTATTCAAAAGGGGAGGAAAAAGTTCAATATGGCTGTGGAAACCCCAAAAGAGGAAGTTCTGGTGGCTGGGAGGGGGTCAACATGGGGAAGGGATGGGGAAGTGCTGGGTCGCTTTGTATCCTGTTTGTACCCTTTGGATGTCCTCAGTGTTGTCTTTTTCTCCATGTTTTGTATATTTCTAGTGACGTCCTATTTAAAAATGGGGGGGAAAAAGTTCAGTATGGGTCTGGAAACCCCAAAAGATGAAGTTTTGGTAGCTGGGAGGGTGTTAAAAAGACTCCAAATGGGGATGGGGATAGGTGCTAGGCCACTTTGCAACCTGTTTGTACCTCTTGGATGTCTTCAGTGTTGTCTTTCCTTCCTTGTTTTATATTTATTCATCACTGTTAAATTATTTCTTACTTGAATGGGGGGGGAGGGAAGCTTGATTTGGGTGCAGGAAAACCAAAAAGATGAAGTTTTGGTGGCTGGGGAGCTGTTGAAATGGCTCAAAACGGGGAGGGGGGGAAGCGCTGGGTTGCTTTGTATCCTGTTTGTACCTTTTGGGTGTCCTCAGTGTTGCCTTTTCTTCATTGTTTTATAGTTATTGATAATTTTTTAATGATTTCCTGTTTAAAAGGGGGAGGGGAGGAGGTTTAATATGGGTGGGGAAAAGCAAAAAGATGCATCTTGGGTGGCTGGGGAGGTGTTGAAATGGCTCAAATTGGGGAGGATGGTCGGTGCTGGGCCACTTGGCAATGTTTGTACTGTTATGATGTCTTCAGTGTTGTCTTTTCTTCCATGTTTTTAACTTATTCTTGACACTTTCATTATTTTCTACTTGAAAGGGCGGGGGGGGAGGGGTGGGGAAAAGCTTGATTTGGGTGTGGAAAACCTAAAAAGATGAAGTTTTGGTGGCTGGGGAGCTGTTGAAATGGCTCAAAACGGGGAGGGTTGGTGGGGCCTGGGCTGCTTTGCAACCTGTTTTGTGCCTTTTGGATCTCCCTGGTGTTGTCTTTCCTTCCTGGTTTTGTATTTCCTCCTAATGTTTGAATTATTTCCTATTTAAAAGGCTTGGGGGGGGGGGGGGGGTGTGTGCAATATGGTTATGGAAAGCCAAAAAGGTGAAGTTTGGGTGGCTGCAGTAGAAGGCGCTGGGTGCCTTGCACACTTACAGGTCACTTTGCAACCTGTTTGTACCTATCTGATGTCCTCAGTGTTGTCTTTTCCTCCATTTTTTTGACTTCATTCCTGATTTTTTTTAATTGATTTCCTGTTTGGAAGTGGGGAGAGAGAGGGAGGGAAATAGTTCAATATGCTTGTGGAAAGCCAAAAAGATGAAGCTTGGGTGGCTACAGGAGAAGGGGCTGGGTGCTGTGCACACTTACAGGTCACTTTGCATCCTGTTTGCACCTTTGTGATGGGGGTTGTCTTCCCTCCCATATTTTTAACTTATTCCTGATTTTTTTTGATGATTTCCTACTTGAAAAGGGGGAGGAGGGGGGGAGAGGGAGCTCGATTTGGGTCTGGCATTGATTTGGTTTGGCATTTTGGTGCCTGGGAGGGTCTTAAAATGACTCCAAGTGGGCAGGCTGGGGGTGCTGAGCCACTTTGCAACCTGTTTGTACCCTTTGGATGGCTTCAGTGTTGCCTTTCCTCCCATGTTTTATATTTTTTAATGGTTTCCTACTTGAAAAGTGTGCGTGTGTGGGGGGGAGAAGTTCAATATGGATATGGAAAATCACAAATGTGAAGTTTTGGTGGCTGGGAGGATGTTAAAATGACTCAAAGTGGGGATGGTGATTAGGGCTAGGCCACTTTGCAACCTGTTTGTGCCTTTTGGATGCCCTCAGTGTTGTCTTTTCTTTCCTATTTTTAGCTTATTCCTGATTCTTTGAATGATTTTGGACTCCAAAAGGAGGGGGAAAAAGCTTAGTATGGCTTTGGAATGCCAAAAAGAAGAAGCTTTGATGGCTGGGGGAGGTGTTAAAAGTACTCAAACTGGGGACGGTGGTCAGTGCTAGGCCACTTTGCAACCTGTTTGTACCTTTTGGATGCCCTCAGTGTTATTCCTGACTCTCTGAATGATTTTCTACTCAAAAAGGAGGGGGGGAAAAGCTCAATATGGCTTTGGAACACCTAAAAGATGAAGCTTTGGTGGCTGGGGGGTGTTAAAAGGACTCAAACTGGGGACAGTGATCAGCGCTAGGCCACTTTGCAACCTGTTTGTACCTCTTGGATGCCCTCAGTGTTGTCTTTCCTTCCACACTCCACATATTTGCTGATCACTTTTAAATGATTTCCCATTTAGAAGGGATGGGAGAAGTTCAGTGTGAGTTTGGAACACCAAAAAGATGAAGCTTTGGTGGCTGGGGGTGTGTTAAAAGGACTCAAACTGGGGAATGGTGGTCAGTGCTAGGCCACTTTGCAACCTGCTTGTACCTTTTGGATGCCCTCAGTGTTATTCCTGACTCTCTGAATGATTTTCTACTCAAAAAGGAGGGGGGAAAAAGCTCAATATGGCTTTGGAATGCCAAAAAGAAGAAGCTTTGGTGGCTGGGGGAGGTGTTAAAAGGACTCAAACTGGGGAATGGTGCTCAGTACTAGGCCACTTTGCAACCTGTTTGTACCTTTTGGATGCCCTCAGTGTTGTCTTTTCTTTCTTATTTTTAGCTTATTCTTGACCATTTGAATTATTTTCTACTCTAAAGGGAGGGGGAAAAAGCTCAATATGGCTTTGGAACACCGAAAAGATGAAGTTTGGGGTGGCTCTGGGAGAGGGTGCTGGGCGCTGTGCCACCTGTTCAGCCTGTTTGTACCTTCGTGATGTCCTCACTGTTGTCTTTTCTTCTATGTTTTCTATTTATTCATCCTTTTTTGTTTTCTTTTAATGAATTCCCGTTTAAAAGGGAGAAAGAAAGGGCAATATGGGTGTGGAAAACCAAACAGATGAAATTTTGGTGGCTGGGGAGGGTGGTAGTGGTGTTGAAACACCTCAGGACGGGCAGGCTGGCGGTGCCGGGCCACTTTGCAACCTGTTTGTACCTTTTGGATGTCCTCAGTGTTGTATTTTCCTCCCTATTTTATATTTCTTCATCATTTTCCAACGATTTCCTATTTAATTGTGTGGGGGGGGAGTTCATTGTGAGTGTGGTAAACCAAAAAAGATGAAGTTTTGGCGTTGAAATGGCTCCAAATGGGCAGGCTGGTGGTGCTGGGCCACTTTGCAACACGTTTGCCCCTTTGGGATGTCCTCAGCGTTGTCTTTTCTCCTGTGTTTTGTATTTATTCCTCCTTTTTGTGGTTTTATTTTTAAATGATTTCCTATTTAAAGGTTCCTAGTGTGGGTGTGGTAAACCAAAAAGCTGAGGTTTTGGTGGCTGGAGGGGGGAAGGGGTGTTGTTAAAGTGGCCAGAGACAGGCAGGGCAGTGGATGCTGTGCCACTCCAAGGTCACTTTGCAACCGGCTTGTCCCTTCTGGATGTCCCCAGTGTTGTCTTCTCCTCCTCAGTTAAGTTTTAGTTCTTCCTGAGATTTCCTTCAAATTAACCCAATCTTTTCTCCACCTCCCCCCCCCCCCCCCCAACCCATCCTTACCCCTCTCCTTCAGTTCTCTCCACAGGACCACAAGCATGGTGAGACCAACTCAGTGACCTTGGAGGTGACACCAACTCCATCTCTGCATTCCCCTCTCCCTTTATTGGACAACCTCATCTAGTGCAAGGTGTCCCAAGGTCATAGAATCACAGCATTGTCAGGGTTGGAAGGGACCTCAAGGCTCAGCCAGTTCCACACCCCCTGCCATGGGCAGGGACACCTTACACTACAGCAGGTTGCTCACAGCCACATCCAACCTGGCTTTCAAAACCTCCAAGGATGAGGCTTCCACCACCTCCCTGGGCAACCTGTGCCAGTCTCTCACCAACCTCATGGGCAAGAACTTCTTCCTAACATCCAATCTACCCATCTCTAGTTGTTTTCCATCCCCCCCCCCCCCAGTCCTATCATTCCCTGACACCCTCAAAAGTCCCTCCTCAGCTTTCTTGTAGCCCCCTTCAGATCCTGGAAGGCCACAAGAAGGTCTTCTTGGAGCTCTCTCTTCTCCAGCCTGCACAACCCCAACTCCCTCAGTCTCTCCTCATAGCAGAGCAGCTCCAGTCCTCTGCTCCTCCTTGTGGCCCTTCTCTGGACACCTTCCAGCACCTCCAGATCCTTCCTGGCACAGAGGCTCCAGAACTGGACACAGTGTTCCAGGTGGGATCTCACCAGAGTGGAGTAGATCTTGCAGGTCCCTTCCAACCCAACCCAGCCTATGCTTCTTTTCTATTGTTTTTATTAAATTTTTTTGTTCACTTCCCCACCAAAAAGAAAACAGCAGGTCCTTGGTTTGACCTTGACCTCAGCTCTTCTTTCCTCCCCCCGCCCTGACCCTGCCAGCGTTCGGCCGGTGGCTTTGGCCGGGTTGCGTCGGTCGGATGATGGCGGTGGAAAGAGGATCGCTCAGCTTCAGCCGGTAATGCCCCTGCCCCGTGGCCCCCAGAGGATTGCTCCCAGCCTGGATCTCATCACTCCACCTAAAAATAACCTCCTGGGATTCAGAACTGGACAGATGAGGAATGGGTGGGTGGAGGAGGAAGGAGGAGGTGCTCGGATAGGAGGAGCGGGAGCATGTGTGGTGTGGTTGTGGGGGTTCAATCTTCCTATGGTGATGAAGCTGCTGGTGGTGGTTCAGTCCTTCCTTGGTGATGAAGCTGGTGGTGGTGGTTCAATCCTTCCCTAGTGATGAAGCTGGTGGTGGTGGTTCAGTCCTTCTCTGGTGATGAAGCTGGTGGTGGTGGTTCAATCCTTCCCTAGTGATGAAGCTGGTGGTGGTGGTTCAGTCCTTCTCTGGTGATGAAGCTGCTGCTGGTGGTTCAGTCCTTCCTTGGTGATGAAGCTGCTGGTGGTGGTTCAATCCTTCCATAGTGATGAAGCTGCTGGTGGTGGTTCAGTCCTTCCTTGGTGATGAAGCTGGTGGTGGTGGTTCAGTCCTTCCTTGGTGATGAAGCTGCTGGTGGTGGTTCAGTCCTTCCCTGGTGATGAAGCTGGTGGTGGTGGTTCAGTCCTTCCCTGGTGATGAAGCTGGTGGTGGTGGTTCAATCCTTCTCTGGTGATGAAGCTGGTGGTGGTGGTTCAATCCTTCCCTGGTGATGAAGCTGGTGGTGGTGGTTCAATCCTTCTCTGGTGATGAAGCTGGTGGTGGTGGTTCAGTCCTTCCCTGGTGATCAGGCTGGTGGTGGTGGTTCAATCCTTCCCTGGTGATGAATCTGCTTGTGGTGATTCAATCCTTCTCTGGTGATGAGGCTCCTGGTGGTGGTTCAGTCCTTCTCCACTGATGAGGCTTTTGGTGTTGGGTTTGTGGTGGTTCAGTCCTTCTCCAGTGATTTGGCTCTTGGTGGCAGGTCTGTGGTGGTTCAATCCTTCCCTGGTGATGAGGCTGTTGGTGATGTGACTGTGGTGGTTCAACCCTTCTCCAGCAAAGAATCTTTTGGTGAAAGGTCTGTGGTGGTTCAATCCTTCCCTGGGGATGAAGCTGGTGCTGGTGGGTCTGTGGTGGTTCAGTTCTTCTCCAGTGCTAAAGCTCGTGGTGGTGGTTCAGTTCTTCTCCACTGTTGAGGCTCTTGGCAGTGGGTCTGTGGTGGTTCAGTCCCTCCCTGGTGATGAGGCATTTGGTGGTGGCTCTGTGGTGGTTCAATCCTTCCCCAGCAAGGAAGCTCTTCTGGAGCTGAGATGGTGCTGGAGGTGAAGGCTGGAGGATGC
This sequence comes from Melanerpes formicivorus, assembly GCF_026170545.1. Classification (NCBI taxonomy): domain Eukaryota; kingdom Metazoa; phylum Chordata; class Aves; order Piciformes; family Picidae; genus Melanerpes; species Melanerpes formicivorus. Next base: position 59,238 of record NW_027142834.1, read on the forward strand.
TGGGGGTCTCTTGGTCCCTGGTTTGCTAGGCTGGAGTGGGTGAGCATCTCTCAAGGTTCCTCTTTCCCCCAAACTTGGTGTTGGCACCACTGTCCCTCTTGGCATTCCTGGATTGGGGAGGTGCCAGCACCACCAGGAAATGTCCTACTTTTGGATTTGGGCCTTGGAGGAGCCCAGGCTGGGGCAGCTCTGCCCATCCCTGGGGTCTTGCTCAGCTCCTTGGCTTGGAGAGGCTTTAATCTGGGGGAGAACCCAGGGGCAGGCAGTGCCTGGTGGCTCAGGGCACACCTGGCCCAGCTGGAGATGTCATCTCATGGTGTTGGAGGAATCAGCTTCTGAGCCTATGGGCACGGTGCCAGGTGGGCTCCTGCATTCCCAGGGGGATTCCTGTGTGGCTGAACCTTTGGTGATAATTAAGCTGAGGCTGAGTACCCACAGTGCAGGATCAGTGTGAGCCAGAGATGCCCTTCCCTTGGTGCTCCAAGTATCTCAGAGGTCCCCCAGAGGTCAGTGGTGGTGTGCTGGGTTTGCAGCTGCTGGTCCCTGCAGCCTTCCCTTGCGTGCTGTGGACAAGCCACGGAGTGGAGTCACCATGGACACAGCTGATGGGGGGGCAGGGAGAGCCCCCAGCACCTTCTGAGGGTGCTGTGATGGTGGTGCTGGTGCTTGTGCCTGTCTGCACCGGGAGCTTGTGCTGGCAGACGTTGGGAGATGCTGGGCACAAGCAGGTGGTGGCACAGCAAAGGCTGCCAGGAGCCACCCAACGTCACTCCCAGCGCTTTGGGCTCCTTTGCTGAGGGCGAGGAGGAGGAGGAGGAGGAGGAGGAGGGAAGGAGCCCACCAAGCGCCAACGAGGCACCAGGGCCCAGCCGGGGACCCACTCTCCCAACTGGGCACAGGCATCCTGCTGGGCAGGACCCACCCTGTGTGGAGAAGGAAGGTGAGGAGCACCCTGGGGTGGCCAAAGGCGTGGAGTGCGTGCGGCACCCTGCAGGAAAACGTTGGTTGCCATGGCAACGTGGCACTTCCCAGCCCGTGCTGGGTGATCTTCTGGGGAGGAGGGAAGGCTTTGCCAGCCAGGCACCAGCTCCAGCACAACTTGCTGCCTCTCCCTTCTCCACCGTGCCTCTGGCTTCCCCAAGGAAGCCACCAACACTTTGCTGCTCTCTGCCGAGGGTCTGCTGGGGGCTTTGAAAGCCGAGGGGAGCTCTCTGCAGGGTGGGATCTGCCTCTGAGGAGGAGCACCAAGAGCTGAGAGCCTGCCCCTAGGGTTGGGAGCGAGGGAGGAGGACCTAGCAGCCAGGAGCTCCTGGTTGGCAGCTGGTAGATGTTGATGCCCACAGATGGTGCTGAGTTCCCTCCTCGATCTTCTCAGCCTCCAGCTCAACCTCTCTCCCACTGCCCCAGCAGGAGACATCTTCTGCAGAAGATCTGGAGGGTTCCTGAATCCCCCCAGCCCTCATCTCCCACTCTGTGTTGGCACCACGTGGATCTGTCCCATCTGGCAGCTCCAACCTCTGCTCTCATTTCAGGGCACAGGCCCAGACCTGTCCAGCCAGGACGTGCCCAGGTGACACACAGGGCACAGCCTCCATGGAGAATGTTCCCTGAGCCCTGTGCCCATCGAGACAAGCAGATGCCAGGACCCTCTTGCCCAACACCATTCACACACCTGCTCTACCTCCAGCCACATCCCCAGTGCCCCAAGGTGCTGGTGTGGGGCACAGCAGAGGTGTCCCAGCAGGCAAACCACCACCAAGCCCATCCTGGCACCAGCCTCACTCCATCCTTCCTCTTCCTCCTCCTCCCCCTGCCTGGGGCACAACAGGGCCCTCTGGCTGTGTCCCCATGGGGTTTGCTCTGACACCCCAGCAGCACCCTAGCAGTGATCCTGTGCTACACACAACCTTCCCCTCTCCATCAGCCCAGAATTCCCTATTCCAGGACCCCAGAATTCCCAATTCCAGCTCCTTCTCCCCATCCTGGCACGAGGAGGAGACCTGCTGGTGGCCTTCCAGGATCTGAAGGGGGCTCCAAGAAAGCTGGGGAGGGACTTTTGACGGGGTCAGGGAGTGATAGGACTGGGGGGGGATGGAGCAAAACTAGAAGTGGGGAGATTGAGATTGGATGTGAGGAAGAAGTTGTTCCCCATGAGGGTGGTGAGAGCCTGGCACAGGTTGCCCAGGGAGGTGGTGGAAGCCTCATCCCTGGAGGGTTTGAAGGCCAGGTTGAAAGCCAAGTTGGCTGTGAGCAACCTGCTGTGGTGTGAGGTGTCCCTGGGCATGGCAGGGGGGTTGGAAGTCGCTGAGCCTTGAGGTCCCTTCCAGCCCTGACAGCTCTGTGACTCTAAAACCAGTGCCTGGGGGTGGGTAGGGTAAAGGAGGGGGTCTGTGCCAACCTGGGCACCCAGCTTTGCCCCCTCCTCACTGCTTCTCAGCTAATCCCCTGTCCTTACTGGTGTCCTTACTGGTGTTGGTGACACCTTCCCAGTTTAGCATCATCCTCCCTGGCTGTAATTACCGCCCTGTTTACCTCCACCTGCTAATTGATAAAGCCACCCCTTGGCACCGGGCCCGAGCCTCCTCCCCTCGGCCCCGTGCAGTGGCACGTGCTGTCACCAGCTGTGCCACCACGGGGATGCCACCCCAGGCCCTGCTGATGGGGGTCTGAGGGCACCCAGAGCTCGGGGAGTGCTTTGCTGCCTCCTGTCCGCCCCCAAGGTCATGGCTGGTGCTGGCTGCTGGGGACAAAGAGGTTTTTTCGGTCACCACTTGGCCCCGCTCAGCCTCTTGGGGGCTGGATCTGGGGGGTGTTCCCCTCCCAGACTGGGTGCTCCTGCCCTACCAAACACGCTGCCCTTCCCTTGGATCTCGGCTGTTGGCATAGCCCACACCAGCTCACCCACCCCTGGGTGCTCCTAGGCGTGCCCTCCCTGTCTCCTTGTTCACCCAATGGGTGCTCCTGGCCACCCCACACCCATGCCTTTGCCCACCCTGGGGTGCTCCTCAGCACATCCTGCCCACCTTAGAGTGCTTCTGGGACCCCTTGCCCACCCTGGGATGCTTCCAGGTATGCATGCTAGGGTGCTTCTGGGCACCCCTTACCCTTGGCCACTTCCAGGATGCTCCCAAGCACCCCCTCCCTGTGTCCTCGGCCACTGCAGGGTGCTCCTGGGCACCCCATGCCCTTGCCCAATTTAAGGTGCTCTCCAGCACCCTTCACCCACCCTAGGGTGCTCCCAGCCACCCCATACACACCTCTGGGGTGTTCCTGGGCACCTGATGCCCATCTAGGATATTCATAGACACTCCATACCCTCGCCCACCTTAGGGTGCTCCCAGCCACCCCATGCCCACCTCTGGGGTGTTCCTGGGCACCCCATGCCCACCTAGGATGCTCGTGGGCACTCCAGACCCTTGCCCACCTTAGGGTGCCCCTGGGCACCCCATGCCCACCTTAGGGCATTCCTGGCTGGGGGGGCCCTCGCCCCGTTCCCGGGGTTTTGCCCCGAAATGTGAGGGTTTGGAGTCTCTTCTCCCCGCTTTAAGCCCAGGCTGGATGAGGCTGTGGCCAGCCTGATCTAGTGTGGGGTGTCCCTGCCCATGGCAGGGGGGTTGGAACTAGATGATCCTTGCGGTCCCTTCCAACCCTGAATGATTCTATGCTGCTTTCCCCTCCGGACGCTGCTGCGGGGGGCGTGACGTCACGGCCCGGCCGGCTGACGTCACCGGCGGCGCGGCACGCGGAGGGTTAAGGCGCCCCCCGCGCGGCGCGGCGCTGCCGGAAGGGGCGGGGCGAAGGCGGAGGCACTTCCGGGAGCGGCGCGGGGCGGCGGGGGAGAGCCATGAGCTGGTGAGTGCGGGACCCCCGGGCCGGCCGCGCCGGGCTCTGCTCCGCCCTGTCCCGCTGCTAAGAGACCTTCTGCCCCAGCCCCGGCGCCTGGGGCCGGCCTGAGGCTCCGCAGCAGCCCCGCGGTTCCGCAGCAGCCCCGCGGCTCAGCCCGCCCAGGCCTCGGGGGCTGCCGGGGCTGGCGGCTATGGGGGTGCCGGGGCTGACCGGGCTTTGCTCCGCGCTTGGCGCCGGTGCTGGCCCCGAGCAGGCCCTGGTGCTGGCACTGAGTGGGCCTTGGTGCTGGCCCAGTAGAGACTCCGGTGCTGGCCGCCTAGGGTGGCCCTGCTGCTGGCCGGGCTTGGCTCTGGTGCGTCAGAGGCTCCGGTACCTGCCGGGCTTGGCTTCGGGCTTGGCTCCGGTCTTGGCTCAATGGGGTCCCCGGTTCTGGCTGCCTAGGGTGGCTTCGAGACTGGCCAGGCTAGGCCTTGGTGCTGGTCCAGCAGAGACTCTGGTACTGGCCGTGTTTGACCCCGGTGCTGGCCCCGATTAAGGCCCTGGTGCTGATCCTCAGCGGGACTCGGTACTGATCTGGCAGAAGCTCCGGTACTGGCCGGGCTTGGTCCTGCTCCATTTCTGGCTGGGCTTGGCTCCGCTGTCAGCCCCAGGCAGGCCCCGGTGCTGGCTTCGTGGTGGTCCTGGTGCTGGGCAGGTTTGGCCTCGGTGCAGGTCAGGAGTGGGGCCCTGATGCTCCTGGAGCTTTGCTCAGCTTCTGGCTGTCCCTGGCCGTGCTGTAGCTGCCCCAGCACCGTGTCTGTAGCCACACACATGGTCTGGGGGTGTCTGAGTGGGGTGCACTTGGGGGGGGCATGCCTGTGCCCCCAACAATGCTGCTTGGCCCTCCCCAGACCACAGTGGGCTCAGCTTTCAGCCGGGTGAGTGGGAGCAGAGGCTGTGCCTCTTGAATCCCTCCCCACAACCAGGCTGACTGCCCTAGTCCCTGGGAGGGTCCTCAGCAGCTCCCTGAACCCAAAGTGCTGTGAAACCAATCATTAAAGTAAAGCTTTTGGCTTAAAACCAGCAAGAGTTTCACTTGTGTTTGAGTCAGACTTGTGAGGGGCCCAATTCAGCTACCACAGAGAGCCTTGGCTGGGCTGCTTCCTCCTGTCTTCATCTAAACTAATTATGTTGGGGCTTAACTGTGCCTGCCACGTGTGGCTTCTGGGTAGTCAGGTTTGAAGGGTGAAAGATGGGGTTTGTGAAGGAGGAAAAAGGCCTTTTCCCAGCCTCCTGAGCTCAGGTGGAGTTTGCCAAGCTGGGCCCATGGTGAAAGGTGAAGATCCCTTCTGTTTTTTTGGGGAGGGAGGTTGGGAATGGGAGAAGTTGTGGAAGTGAGATGATGATGATGATGGGCACAAGCAGGCACCTACTGAAGTGGGGACACATTTATCCCCTGGCTTCCTTTTTGTCCTGCTTTGCTCTCCTCCCTCAGCAGCCGTGGTTCTAGGCAGCACAGGTTTGTGAGGCTCCCGGAGCTGCCTTTTCCTTGCCCTGCTTTGTGGAACTCTCTGGCTCCTGGAAGAGCCTTTCTCTACTCTCCTGGCCTGGCAAGGGCTGAAGAGCTGAAAATGTCAGAGAGAAATCTTCATCCCCTGATGGGTGTGGAGTCATTCAGGGGCAGAGCAGCAGAGCTTCCACTGCCTGCTCTTTCCCAGTGTCCATCTGGCCATGCTTCTCCCCAGGGACCTTAGCTTGTGGCAGCTGGTGGCTGTTGCTGTGAGCTCAGGTGGCTTTGTCTTTTCTTTCAAGGAGGGAACTCAGCTGAAATCTCAGTCTCCTGAGACTTCCAGAGGAGGGGGGATTTCCCTTGGCCTACAGCATGTCCTGTTAGCAGAGACTCTGCAAGGTTGCACATGGCCACAGAAAGGGGAATGAAAGTGGAGCCTCCCAGCCCAACTCTGAGGGGCAAGGAACACAGAGGGGAAAGGGCAGAGAGATTGTTCACATTGGCTTAACATGGGAAAGATCCAGCTGCAGAGCTTGAGAGGTGACTACACCTCCAGTGGAAGCAGTGTGAAGCTCAGTGGAGCAGCAGCTGTGGCCCTCCCCAGTTTTCTATGCTGCTTCAAGCAGCAGGAGAAGCTTCCCAGTGGGAAAAGGAATGGGCAGGAGGAGATGGCCTCAGGTTGCCCCAGGGGAGGTTTAGGTTGGACATCAGAAGAAACTAATTCACTGAAAGGGTTCTCCAAGCCTGGCCCAGGCTGCCCAGGGAGGTGGCTGAATGTCCATCCCTGGAGGGGTTTCAAAGCCTTGGAGATGTGGTGCTGAGGGCCATGGTTTAGCGGTCACCTGGCAGTGTTGGGCTCGTGGTTAGACTCCCTGATCTGAAAGGTCTCTTCCAGCCTTGATGATTCTGTGACTCTCACTCGCTACAGCTGCCTGACAGGAGGATGGAGTGAGGTGGGGGTTTGGTCTCTTCTCCCAAGGAACAAGGGATGGGACAATAGGAGATGGCCTCAAGTTGCCCCAGAGTTGGACAGCAGAAGAAGCTTCGTCACTGAAAGGCTTCTCCAAGGCTGCCCAGGGAGGTGGCTGAATCCTCATCCCTGGAGGGGTTTCAAGGCCAGGGAGATGTGGTGCTGAGGGCCAAGTTTTAGCCCCCAGCCTTGGCAGAGTCAGAGACTGGTTGGACTGGATGATCTCAGAGGTCTCTTCCCATCCCTTCTGTGACTCTTTCTTCCCCAGCAGCGTCAATCCCTGGCCGGGCGGCGGCTCCGCTTACGCCGCTGCCCCGGGGGCTGGCACCCCCGCGGGCTCTGCCTGCCGTGGCACAGACACAATGGCCCTCAGTTCAGCCTCTCTGTCCCCCTGCCCAGCCCTGCCAGCCCTCCCTGCCGCTCCCTCACGCAGCCACCCTGCCCCAGAAGAATCGTGCCATTGACGGTGGGGGAGCCGGGTTCAGGGTCGGGCCCGGCGTGACGTCCGCCACGCCGTGGGGTGCTGCCCCCTGGCAGGGCCGGCTGCTGGTGCCAGGGTCGTGTCCTGCTCCTCAAATGTCACAGCCCAGCGCATCCGGCCCCGCTGCTGCTGCTCCCTTGTCCCCAAGTGCCACCTCAGTGGAAGGAGTGAGCTTTGCCCCAGCCCTACTGGGCTGGGAGGTGGCTTTGTGCGAGCAGAGGGTTTGCCTAGCTTGCACGTGGCTCTGCTGCTGGCAGCAGGCACCCTGGGGCCTGGGGCAGAGCTGATTGAATCCCTTTGGATAAGGGAGACCTTCTGGTGGCCTTCCAGTGCTTGAAGGGGCTTATCAGAAAGCTGGGGACTGGCTTTTGAGCAGGGCCTGCTGTGGGCAGGACGAGGGGGGGATGATTTGGACTGAAAAGAGCAGGGGGGGTGTGTGTGTGTGTGAGGTTTCCTGAGCACAGCACAGACAGGGACCTCCAGCAGTGGGTCCAGAGGAGGCCACAGCAGTGATCTGAGGGCTGGAAGTCCTCTGCTATGAGGCCAGGCTGAGAGAGGTGGGGGTGTTCAGCCTGCAGAGGAGAAGGCTCCAGGGAGACCTTCTGGTGGCCTTGAAGGACTTAGCAGAAAGCTGGGGACAGACTTCTGAGCAGGGCCTGTGGGGACAGGCCAAGGGGGGACGGTTTGAAACCTAAAAAGGGAGATTCAGGCTAGAGAGAAGGGAGAAATGTTTGACACTGAAGATAGTGAGAGCCTGGCCCAGGCTGCCCAGAGAGGTGAGGGCTGCTTCATCCCTGGAACCATTCCAGGTCAGGCTGTTGGGTGCAGTGAGCAGCCTGCTCTGGTTGGGGCTGTCCCTGCTGGCTGCAGGGGGGATGGACTTGGGGATGAGCTTTGGGGGTCCCTTCCCACCCAACCCAGTGTGGGATTCCATGATTGTAGCAGGGATCAGCTGTTGTGGATGATCCTTGGCTCTGTCCCACAGGGCAGGCTGGGGAAGCAGCAGTAAAACCCTGCCTGCAATTTTGCTTCTGTATCTTAATACCTTAATTAATTTCTTGAGAGTGCCTGAGAGGGGTCCCTGGAGGTGCCAGGGCAGGGAGGAGGCTGCTTGCAGGCAGGCTGCAGACAGCTTGTTGAACTGAGCGTGGTTAATCCTTTGCTTCCCCTCATGAGCATTTGATGTGCTGCATCTGGACCTGGAAAACTCTGCTCTGGAGAGCAAAGAGCAACCTGCTGGGCACAGAGGCTGCTGTGAGGGTGGGGAGGCTCAGGAACAGGTTGCCCAGAGAGGCTGTGGATGCCCCCTCCCTGGAGGTGTTGAAGGGCCAGGCTGGATGAGGTCTTGAGCAAGCAAGTGTAATTGAGGAGGTGTCCCTGCCCATGGCAGGGAGGTTGGAGCAGATGATCCCTGAGCCATTCTGTGAAACTCCCAAATTCCCAGCTCCTGCACCTAGGCAACTAGGCAGTGCTGTCTTTCTAGGCTAAGCTTTATTTAGAGCAGGAGTAGGCTTGTTTTGGGAAGCAGCCTTGCCTGGGCTGAGGAGATGTTTTCCAAAGCTTGGCAGAGCTTGGTGGCTTCCTTTAGGTTTTACCTCATGGATTGGGGTCTCTTGAGCATGCCACAGATTCACAGAGCGGGCTTGGCTTGGAAGGGACCTCAAAGCTCAGCCAGTTCCAACCCCCTGCCATGGGCAGGGACATCTCCCACCAGCCCAGCTTGCTCAAGGCCTCATCCAGCCTGGCCTTCAACACCTCCCTAGGCATCCACAACCTCCCTGGGCAACCTGTGCCAGAGTCTCCCCCACCCAGGGTCTTCCAACCCAAACCATTCCATGCTTCTAAGTGTTTGAGGATGGAGGTGAAGAGGAAGAAGATGAAGCTGGGGCTCCCTGTCTTGGGGAGAAGGGTTGATGCCACCTAACAAGAGCATGGGGAGGTGGCAGGCAGAGCTGGCTTTGCTACAACCAACCTCAGGGCAGCTTTGTTGGGTGTTCATCTTGTTTTCCACGTTTTGGAGCTGAGCTGGGGCCAGGCGTGATACAAACACTACCCAAGGAGCTGTTTTCTCTCCACTGAATCAATATTGATGTTTGTCCCAGCCCCTGGGGTGGGCAGTGGCAATGTTCCCCCCCTCCCCCTTCTTCTTTGGGTTTCAGTGATGCCAGGATTTGGAGATGAGCAGGGGATAAAATTAGATTGGATGAAGCAACTGGATACCAACATGGTGAGCAAGGGGACTGTGGCTCCCAAACCACCTCCCTGCCTGGCACTGCTACATGAGGCACCTGTGGAAGGTGGTTTGGGCATCTCAGAGGTGTGACCACAGCAAAACCTCCTGCCTGGTGTGCCCTTGGTGAGCTGGGCAGCACCTCAGCAGGCCAGAGAGCAGCTCCTTGGGGAGCTGGGCAGCACCTCAGCAGGCCAGGCAGCAGCTCCTTGGGGAGCTGGGCAGCACCTCAGCAGGCCAGGCAGCAGCACCTTGGGAAGCTGGGCAGCACCTCAGCAGGCCAGAGAGCAGCTCCTTGGGGAGCTGGGCAGCACCTCAGCAGGCCAGAGAGCAGCTCCTTGGGGAGCTGGGCAGCACCTCAGCAGGCCAGGCAGCAGCTCCTTGGGGAGCTGGGCAGCACCTCAGCAGGCCAGGCAGCAGCACCTTGGGAAGCTGGGCAGCACCTCAGCAGGCCAGAGAGCAGCTCCTTGGGGAGCTGGGCAGCACCTCAGCAGGCCAGAGAGCAGCTCCTTGGGGAGCTGGGCAGCACCTCAGCAGGCCAGGCAGCAGCTCCTTGGGGAGCTGGGCAGCACCTCAGCAGGCCAGGCAGCAGCTCCTTGGGGAGCTGGGCAGCACCTCAGCAGGCCAGGCAGCAGCTCCTTGGGGAGCTGGGCAGCACCTCAGCAGGCCAGGCAGCAGCACCTTGGGAAGCTGGGCAGCACCTCAGCAGGCCAGGCAGCAGCTCCTTGGGGAGCTGGGCAGCACCTCAGCAGGCCAGGCAGCAGCACCTTGGGAAGCTGGGCAGCACCTCAGCAGGCCAGGCAGCAGCTCCTTGGTGAGCTGGGCAGCACCTCAGCAGGCCAGGCAGCAGCTCCTTGGTGAACTGCTTGGCACTTCAGCAACCCAGGGAGCACCTTGGGGAGCTGGACAGCACCTTGCTGAGCTGGGCAGCAGCACCTCCACTCCCACCCACCACAGCATCTCCCAAGGTGGCACAGCCAGAGAGCCTCACTCCACCTTCCTGACAGACCATCAGGCTGTGCTGCCATCCAGTGAGATTTGGACAGGCTGGAGAGAAGGGCCAAGAGGAACATCAAGAAGTTCAGTAAGGACAAGTGTAGAGTTCTTCATCTGGGCAGGAACAGCCCCAGGCTAAGGGAGTCCTGCTGGGAAGCAGCTCCCTGGAGAAAGACCTTGGAGTGCTGCTGGGCAGCAAGCTCTGCATGGGCCAGCAAGGTGCCCTGGTGGCCAAGAGGCCAATGGCAGCCTGGAGCGCAGCAGGGCAAGTGTGGCCAGCAGGGCTGGGGAGGTGCTGTGTCCAGTTTGGGCGCTCCCTGGGGCACACGTGCTCTCTCCCTGGCGCGCACTCGCTCTCTCGCTCTCTGAGCCTCTCGCGCTCGCTCTGAGCCTCTCGCGCTCGCTCTCTGAGCCGCGTGCTCTCTGAGCCACTCGCTCTCTGAGCCGTGCGCTCGCTCTCTGAGCCTCTCGCGCTCGCTCTGAGCCTCTCGCTCTCTGAGGCGCGCTCGCGCTCTCTGAGGCGCGCTCGCGCTCTCTGAGGCGTGCTCGCGCTCTCTGAGCCGCGCGCTCTCGCTCTCTGAGCCTCTCTCACTCGCTCTCTGAGGCACGTGCTTGCTCTCTGAGCCTCTCTCGCTCGCTCTCTGAGGCACGCGCTCGCTCTCTGAGCCTCTCTCGCTCGCTCTCTGAGGCACGCGCTCGCTCTCTGAGCCTCTCTCGCTCGCTCTCTGAGGCACGCGCTCGCTCTCTGAGCCTCTCTCGCTCGCTCTCTGAGGCACGCGCTCGCTCTCTGAGCCTCTCTCGCTCGCTCTCTGAGGCACGCGCTCGCTCTCTGAGCCTCTCTCGCTCGCTCTCTGAGGCGCGTGCTCACTCTCTGAGCCTCTCGCGCTTGCTCTCTGAGCCTCTCTCGCTCGCTCTCTGAGGTGCGCGCTCACTCTCTGAGCCTCTCGCGCTTGCTCTCTGAGCCTCTCTCGCTCGCTCTCTGAGGTGCGCGCTCGCTCTGAGGTGCGCGCTCACTCTCTGAGCCTCTCGCGCTTGCTCTCTGAGCCTCTCCTGCTCGCTCTCTGAGGTGTGCGCTTGCTCTCTGAGGCGCGCTCTCGCTCTCTGAAGCGCTCGCGCGCGCTCTCTGAGCCTCTCGCTCTCTGAGCCTCTCCCTCTCTGAGCCGCTCTCTCTCACGCTCTGAGCCTTGCGCTCGCTCTCTGAGCCTCTCTCGCTCGCTCTCTGAGCCTCGCTCACTCGCTCTCTGAGGCGCTCGCTCTCGCTCTCTGAGCCTCTCGCGCTCTGAGCCTCGCGCTCGCTCTCTGAGCCTCGCTCACTCGCTCTCTGAGGCGCTCGCTCTCGCTCTCTGAGCCTCTCCCTCTCTGAGCCGCTCTCTCTCGCGCTCTGAGCCTCGCGCTTGCTCTCTGAGCCTCGCTCACTCGCTCTCTGAGGCGCTCGCTCTCGCTCTCTGAGCCTCTCACTCTCTGAGGCGCTCTCTCTCGCTCTCTGAGGCTCTTGCTCTCTGAGCCTCTCTCCCCACCGATACCCTCCAAACCGCACCGACCCCCCCAAACCACCGACCCCACCTGGCCAAAGCAAGCCCCCAGCCCCACCAAAGCCGGCAGCCGAGTTGAGCCGCAGCCATGTTTCACAACCATGCTCAAAAGTGGATATTTTTGTAGCATAGTCAGGGCCTAAAACAGCCCTTGCACAAAAATTTCTGCTCGCCCACGCGCCTGGCGTGAGTAATTTTCTTTTGATGGGTGAGTAAAATATCAGGTTGATTTCTTTTTTATTTTTTTATTGGATTCTTTTTCTCTGTTCTTTTTTTTTTTTTCCTTCATGCCATGCTCATCATGGAATGGGTGGGAGAGTAGAGATTCTGACATGAGAGATGTTGGGGGGGGTGGGTTTGGGTGACATTGACACCAGGCTCCAGCTCCTCTGCAAGATGCTGAGCTGAGCTGCTTAAGGAAGGTTCCTCTTTGTTTTCTCTGCTCCCTCAAAGCCTGGCCCAAGTCAACAGGGAGAAAACCAAAATGGGTTTTAGACCTTGGCCTGACATCCCTTTCTGCCTGGGAATGTGTAGGGATGAGTCCAGTGCTGGGCTCCCCAGTTCAGGAAGGAGAGGGAGCTGCTGGAGAGAGTCCGATGGAGAGCGGTGAGGATGCTGGAAGAGGCCTGGTGAGGAGAGGCAATACTGTGTTCAGTTTGGGGCTCCCCAGTTCCCCAAGCCATGCTCATCCTGGAATGGGTGGGAGAGTAGAGATTCTGACATTAGATAGCTTTTTTTTGGGGGGGTTGTTTGACACTGACACCAGGCTCCAGCTCCTCTGCAAGATGCTGAGCTGACTTGCTTAGGAAGGTTCCTCTTTGTTTTCCCCCCCCTCCAAGCCTGACCCAAATCTATAGGGACAAACCAAAATGGGTTTTAGACCTTGGCCTGACATCCCTTTCTGCCTGGGAATGTGTAGGGATGAGTCCAGTGCTGGGCTCCCCAGTTCAGGAAGGAGAGGGAGCTGCTGGAGAGACTCTGATGGAGAGCGGTGAGGATGCTGGAGGAGGTCTGGTAGGGAGAGGCAATGCTGTGTCTGGAGCTCCCCAGTTCCCCAAGCCATGCTCATCATGGAATGGGTGGGAGAGTAGAGATTCTGACATTAGATAGCTTTTTTTTTGGGGGGGTTGTTTGGCACTGACACCAGGCTCCAGCTCCTCTGCAAGATGCTGAGCTGAGCTGCTTAAGGGTGGTTCCTCTTTGTTTTTCCCCCCCTCCAAGCCTGACCCAAATCTATAGGGACAAACCAGAATGGATTTTAGACCTTGGCCTGACATCCCTTTCTGCCTGGGAATGTGCAGGGATGAGTCCAGTGCTGGGGTCTCCAGTTCAGGAGGGAGAGGGAGCTGCTGGAGAGAGTCCAATGGAGAGCGATAAGGATGCTGGAAGAGGCCTGGTGAGGAGAGGCAATGCTGTGTTCAGTTTGGGGCTCCCCAGTTCAAGAGAAGCAGAGAGCTGCTGGAGAGAGTCCAGAGGAGGCTCTGATGATGCTGAAGGAACTGAAACATCTCTGCTGTGAAGAAAGGCTGAGAGGCCTGGGGGTAGTGTGGAGAGGAGAAGACTGAGAGGCATCTGATCAATATCTGTCAATATCTGAGGGATGGGGGTCAGGAGGGAGGGGCCAGGCTCTGCTCACTTACTCCCTGGCTTAGGACAAGGGGCAATAGATATGAACTACAGCACAGGAGGTTCCACCTCAGCATGAGGAGGAACTTCCTCACTGTGAGTATCACAGGCTGCCCAGAGAGGTGGTGGAGACTTCTCTGGAGACTTTCAAGCCCTGTCTGAACGCATTCCTGTGCAGCCTGTGCTGGATTCTATGGTCCTGCTCTGGCAGGGGGGTTGGACTTGAAGATCTCCAGAGATCCCTTCCAACCCCTAACATCCTGTGATTTGATTCCTGAGGGATCACATCCCTGCATTGCTCCTCTCCCCACCCTGTGACCTCCCCTCTTGCCTTGCCGAAGAGAAAACCCAAAGCAGGCTTTGGCTCGGAGTCTCTCTCGACAGAAGCTGTTTGTGATCCATTTGAATAATTTTTTCCTCCTTTTTTTTCACCCCCTTTTTTTTTTTCTCTTTTTTCTCCTCCTCTTGCCTTGGTGCTGTGTTTGGAGCTGTTGCTATGAGTTCCTGCAAGGCAGGGGGTGGGGGGGGAGCAGGGTGGGACGGTGCATGCGGTTTCCATGGCCACGCCGTAGTACAGCGAAGCATCCAAAGCCATGCTGGGGATTCATGGCTCACCCAGGTCTTGCCTTCCTGCCTTTCTCACCTGGCCAGGGCTAGGGGTCTCTCCACTTTTTTTTGGCATCCAGGCTTGCCCACCTGGCTGCTTTTGGGAGCTTTGCAGGAAGTTCAGAGTCCTGAGGCTCAGGGTCCACGTGCGCAGCCTTCGCCGCCTCGCCTCCCCTCCGGCCCTGGCTACGCTGCCTTCAGCACTTGTTAGGGCTGAGAGGCACTAATGAGATAATTAGTCCTGCTTCAACAGCTGCTTCTGGTGCTCCCTGCTGTCCTTGAACTTCCATGGTGCCCTGGTTTTCCTGTGTCACAGGTTCACAGATCGTGTTGGGCTGGGAGGGAGCCTCAGAGCTCCTCTTGTCCAACCCCCTGCAGGCAGCAGGGACACCTCCAGGTAGAGCAGGCTGCCTAGGGCCACAGCAAGGCTGATCTTGATTCTCTCCAGGGGTGGTACCTCAACCACCTCCCTGGACAACCTGTTCCAGTGTCTCACCACCCTCATGGTGCAGAACTTCCTCCTGGTGTCCAACCTAAATCTCCCCTGCTCCAGTTTCAAACCATTGCCTCTCATCCTGTTACTCCAAGCCCTTCTGGACAGTCCCTCCCCAGCCTTCCTGGAGGTCCTTTTCCGATACTGAAATGCAGCTCTAAGGTCTCCCTGGAGCCTTCTCTTCTCCAGGCTGAACAGGCCAACATTCTCTCACCCTGTCCTCTTAGGACAGGCCCTCTGATCATCTTGGTGGCCTCCTCTGGACCCACTCCAGCAGGTCCATGTCCTCCTAGTGTCACACACCGTGGAAAGCTTCTCTCCCAACCACGACAGCTTGCAGCGATGCTTCTGTGAGAGCCGAAGGCACAGGGAGGAGAAGCAGCCTCTGGCCTCGGAGATGCTCCCTCAAATCTACTGATAATAGCAAGGAGAAAGGGAAAGCTGATTGCTTCCACCTTGGCATCCTTCCTTGGATGCTCCCAACCTTCCTGTGGATGTTTGCAGGAACACTTTGATCTCTCCCAGACAGCAGCGAGTGCTGGGAAGGGGCAGGGCTGGCTGCGGTGACACCTCCAGCCCAGACCTCTCCCAGTGCCAGGAGCAAAGCCTGGGTGAAGGGAAGAACATGGAGCCTAGCAGGGCTTGGGCAACATCCCCTGGGGGGAACATCCCCTGCGTGAGTTCTGGAGGTAGCTGAGGGCCAGGTTTTGGGTTCATGGAGGTTCAATTAGAGAGCCCTTGGCATGCCACGTGCCGAAATCATTGGGAAGAGCATCCTGGGTGGGTTGGAGTCAGCCCTAGGAGTGCAGGAGGCTGGGTGTTGGCCTGGCTGGGGGCAGGGAGAGGTTTAGAAGTTTATTTCTGGGGAAAGAATTGAGACTGGGATTTTTTTTTGTTGGGGGGGGGGGTGAAATTGAAGGAGTGAAAAATCCTCCTGGATGTCTGGCAGGAATCCAGGCTGCACCGAGCTTGCTGGCACCAAAAAAACCCCAACCCCAACCCTGAAACTTTCCACAGGAAGAGGGCACAGAGCACCAATTTAGCTGATGGTCTGATGATGGTGGTGTCACCAATGTAAACTGCTTGTCACCACCAGGCTGTACCACCCTGAGACCAGCAGCTCCCTGCAGGTGCTGTCCCCATCACCTCCTGCAGCAGGGAGCTTGGTTGGTTGCCAGAGGCTTGGCAGCACTTTCCTAAACCTCTGGGAAATGCACAGCACCCCAGAATGGGTTGGGTTGGAAGGAAAACCTTCAAGATCATCCAGGTCCAACCCCCTGCCATGGGCAGGGACACCTCCCCCCAGCCCAGGTTCCTTAAGGCCTCATCCAGCCAGGCCTTGAACACTGCCAAGGAGGAGGCAGCCACAGCAGCCTCCAAACTGTGGTAGGAACAAGCACAGTGCCCCAGCCCAGTTCTCCCAGTCCCTTCCCTCCTGTGCTGTTTGTCCTTTTGTCTGCCCATCCTTCCCTGCCCACACTCCAGTACCTAGAGGGGCCTGAAAGCAAGCTGGGGAGGGACTTTTGCCAAGGGCTTGAAGTGGCAGAATGAGAGGCAATGGATGGAAGCTTGGGGAGGGCAGACTGAGACTGAAGATGAGGAAGAAATTCTTGAGCGTGAGGGTGGGGAGACACTGGCGCAGGTTGCCCAGGGGAGGCTGTGGATGTCCCCTCCCTGGAGGTGTTCAAAGCCAGGCTGGATGAGGCCTTGAGCAGCCTGGGCTGGTGGGAGGTGTCCCTGCCCACGGCATGAGGGTTGGAACTGAATGAGCTTTAAGGTCCCTTCCAACCTAAACCATTCTGTGATCCCAGAGGCAGCTTTGTGCTACTCCTTTACTTGTCTGGGGGGGGGGGGGGGGGGGGGGGGGGGTTGGGGGCTCAGTTAAGGGTTGCAAAGTGATGCTGAGATGACAGGGGAGGTGCTACAGGGAAAGGGTCACATTTCTTGATCCTGAATCTTAATCCTGGCTCTTGATCCTGATTTCTTCCTCCCCTGTGCACATTCTGGCCTTCCAGCTTCCTCAGCTTCCCTACCTCCTCTCAAGCCTTGGGATGGGGCCTAGTTTTGATGCCCAAGGCATCAAAAGGGGCCATCACCTCCCTAAATCAGCAGTGCTGGAGCCTGCCTGCCTGCCTGCCTTGGTTGCAGGGGACTGGTGGCAAGTGGGAGCAGGGAGCTCCGCGTTTGAAACTCCAGCTCCCCGCAGACCTCGTGGAAGGAGCTGTATTCCCACCCCTGCCTCTGAGGTTTGTTTGCAAGTCTCCTGTGCATCCAGAGGAGAAATTAGCTGCTTTTGCTGTGTGGCCCTGGGTTTGCAGATGGAAAATCCAAGTAAATATATGACATTGCTGGGGAAACTTCAGAGAAAATGAGCCACAGCTTCTCCCACCTTCCCCTCCCTGGGGTTCCTCAGCATCCCGGCGTAGAAGCTTGCAGGATTCTCTCCACCCACACTTTTTTTATGTTTTTTTTCCTCCCCCCCCCTCTCCTTCCCTTTACTTTTAAGCTCTTCCCACCCCCTCCCTGCAGTGCTTCACCCTCCTCCCTCCCAGCCAAACCCCACCACTTTCCCAAACTCCCCATGACCTCCCCGCTGCCGGCGGGGGGGAAAGCTCCCCCGGCCCCGCGGCACAGCAGGGGACAGGGGTGGGAAGGTTCTGGCTGTGACTCAGCAAGCTCCACACTCTTCAGGAACAGGGATTTCAAGGGATTTCACACCCCAAACACAACCCCAGCTTTTCTCTCGCTCAGCAGAAACCAGAGATCAGGACAACGGCAAAAAAGCCAAACCCCAAACCCTGCGCCGATTCTGCTCTGCCCTCAGAGCAATGGCCCCAGGAGGTTCTCCCTGGGGTGCAGCAAGAAGAGTGTGGCCAGCAGGGCAAGGGAGGTTCTTCTCCCCGCTCTGGTCTGCCCTGGTGAGGCCACAGCTGGAGGACTGTGTGCAGTTCTGGGTTCCCCAGTTCAAGAAGGGCAGGAATTTGTTGGAGTGGGGACAGCGAAGGGCTGCAAAGATGCTAATGGAACTGGAACAGCTCTGATGGGGAAAGGTTGAGAGAATTGAGGCTGTTTAGCCTGGAAAAGAGGAGACCTAGAGGGGATCTCATCAATGCTGATCAGTGCTTCAAGTGTGGGTGTCAGGAGGATGGGGCCAGGCTTTCTTCAGTGGTGCCCAGGGATAGGACAAGGGGGCACAAACTTGACCATCAGAAGTTCCATCTGAACATGAGGAGGAACTTCTTTAATTGAGGGTTGACTGAGCCCTGGAGCAGGCTGCCCAGAGAGCTGGTGGAGTCTCCATCTCTGGAAACATTCCAAACCCACCTGGATGTGCTCCTGTGTGTCCTTCACTCCCTACCTTGGCAGGGAGGGTTGGGACTCAATGACCTCCAGAGGTCCCTTGCAACCACCCCATGCTGTGGGGAGAACAGTGCTGTACCACTAGATCATAGAATTGTCAGGGTTGGAAGGGACCTTAAGGCTCAACCAGTTCCAACCCCCCTGCCATGGGCAGGGACACCTCACACCACAGCAGGTTGCTCACAGCCACATCCAGCCTGGCCTTCAAAACCTCCAGGGATGAGGCTTCCATCACCTCCCTGGGCAACCTGTGCCAGGTGGTGACCCATCTCTCTCCAGCTCCTTTGGTTGTCCCCATCACAGTTTCTAAGCACCCAGTGCCTCTTTATTCTGAAAGAAGAGGTTGTGGCTGTGTCAGGCAGGAGTTGTCCTCTCCCCCTCCCCCTTAATTTGCAGCCTGGGGGCCAGCAGCTCCCAGTGGGACAGAAGCAGCTTGAAGCGCGGGGTGTAGCCGTTCGCTTCCAAAGCTGGGATCAGATCCCTGCCTCTCAGCTTTTTTCCTTGCTGCTTTTATTCCTCCTCCTGCCTCTTTTTTTTCTTTTTTTTTTTCCTTGGTTGTGTTTTTTTTTTTTTTTCACCCTTTCACAGAACCATCTTTAAAAAGCAAAGCTCCAGAAAGCAGCAAGATTGCTTCCAATTGGAAAATAGCAACGAGAAGGAGTAATTGGCGAGCAGACCTGACTCGCATGGGGTTACTTGGTAGAGGCTTTACCCAGACAGACATAATTAGCCAACTGGCATCATAATGCTAATAGAGATATTTACTGCTTCAGAGCTTGTTTGCAGCCTCCTGAAGTGCTCCAGTGACTTGCTTTTGTTCTGGGAGAAAAAGTAGCTGGGAGTGGTTTTTCCTTCCCTCTTCGGGGTAAGGGACGGGGTGGGACCCTCCGTGCTCCTGCTGCCGGCTCGTGGCTTTGCCCCTTCCCTGCCCTCCCCCTTTGTATTCCCAGATTCCATCAGCTTGGAAGGGACCCTCAAGGGTATCACAGTATAACTAAGGTTGGAAGAGAGCTCAAGGATCATTGAGTCCAACCTGTCACCACAGACCTCATGACTAGACCGTGGCACCAAGTGCCGCATCCAATCTCCTCTTGAACACCTCCAGGGATGGGGACTCCACCACCTCCCTGGGCAGCACATTCCAATGATGAACGACTTGCTAGGTAAAGAATTTTCTCCTCACCTCGATTCTAAACCTCCCCTGGTGCAGCTTGAGACTGTGTCCACTTGTTCTGGTGCTGGTTGCCTGGGAGAAGAAAGCAACCCCCACCTGGCTACAACCTCCCTTCAGGTAGTTGTAGAGGGCAATGAGGTCACCCCTGAGCCTCCTCTTCTCCAGGCTAAACAATCCCAGCTCCCTCAGCCTCTCCTCACAGGGCTGTGCTCAAGGCCTCTCCCCAGCCTTGTTGCCCTTCTCTGGACACGTTCAGTGTCTCAATGTCCTTCTTAAACTGAGGAGCCCAGAACTGGACACAGGAGTCAAGGTGTGGCCTCACCAATGCAGAGTACAGGGGCACAATGACTTCCCTGCTCCTGCTGGCCACACTATTCTTGTCCAACCATCTTGTCCAACCCCCCTGCAGGCAGCAGGGACACCTCCAACTAGAGCAGGCTGCCCAGGGCCACATCAAGGTGAACCTTGAATGTCTTCAGGGATGGGGCCTCAACCACTTCCCCTGGGCAACCTGTTAGTTACCAGAATCACCTTGATTTAAGCCAACAGACAGCAGTGGTTGGGTTTGATTCTCTAAAGGACATCTTGGCAGGGTTGGCTTGATGAGGGAGAGGGGAAGGTTGTGCACAGGTAATGCTTTCATCACCCATTTCATTGTGTTTTCCCTGCTAGGAGCCAGCCCAGCTCCAGCCTGATCCCAGAGGGGGCCCAGCAGCCACCACAGCTCATGGTGTGAGCTGATTTGCCTTGGGCTATCTCACCACCCTCCCAGGGTCGAGTTCACATCTTTTTCTCCTCCTTCCACCCAGGAGATTCATAGAATCATGGAATGGTTTGGGTTGGAAGGGACCTTAAAGCTCATCCACTTCCAACCCCCCTGCCATGGGCAGGGACACCTCCCACCAGCCCAGGCTGCCCGAGGCCTCATCCAGCCTGGCTTTGAACACCTCCAGGCTTGGAGCTTCTGGAGAATCATAGAATTTAGAGTGGTTCAGATTGGAAAGGACCCTTCAAGCTCACCCAGTCCAACCCCCCTGCAATCAGCAGGACCACCCCCAACTAGATCAGGTTGCTTAGAGCCCAAACAGTGCTGACTTTGAACCCCTCCAGTGAGGGGCCATCCACAGCCTCCCCGGGCAAACTGTTCCAGTGTCTCCCTGCTTCCACTGTCAAGAATTTCTCCCTAATCTCCAGTCTCAAATCTGCCCTTTTCCAGCTCAAACTCGATGCCATCACTTCCCAAAAGGTGCAGATGACGGCACCTGGCTGTGGGTGAGCTGAGCCTGCGAGGGTCAGGGAGGTGTCTCATTTGAGGTTATATTTGACCCATGGAGGAAAACACAAAGTGGGGAGGGAGGGGGAAGGGGAGGGGAAAAACAACCCAAACCAACTCCAAAAAATCCTTTCTTTCTTGTCCTTTTCTTCCTGTAAGGCACCACACAGCCTGCTGCTGCCCAGGGTAATTACACAGCCAGGCAAAGGTTTGTTTTAGAAGCGTGATTCACGGCTGCCGCGGGAGCTGCAAAGGGTTAACAACCTCCAATTACATCAACCAGAGAACCATAAACAGGAAGTTCTCCAGAAGAAAAAAAAAGAAAACAACCCCAAAACAATAAGTAAATGTAAATTTAAACCCAGTGACTCAGGTTGGCCAAAGCTGCTAAGGAGGGACACAGGGAGGTGCAGCCCCCGGTGATTGCCAGGGGCTTAATTACGCTCTTGGGGCGGAGAAGGTTGGCAGAGGCAGGCAGGAGTGAGGCCAGGGGGGAGCTTGGTGTTGGATCATCTTGGGTTTGCTTTGTCTGGGTGGAATGGAGGGGTTGGGGAAGCGTGGATTTGCTTAGGTTGGAAGGCACCTTGAAGGTGGTTGAGTCATCTCGGTGTGATCGTGGAATCAGGAGGGCTGGAAACGACCTCCGAGGTCGTGGAGCCCAACTCCTAACCCACCTAACCTAACCACTCTCAGCACCATATCTTCAGGGCTTGGAGACCCCTCCAGGCATGGGGACTCCACCAGTCCAGGCCTTGACAACCCTCAAGGGGACGAAATTGTTCCTCAAGGGGAAGAAATTGTTCTTCATGGCCAACCTAAACCTCCCCTGGGGCAGCTCGAGGTTATTTCCTCTTGTCCTGTCCCTTCTTCCTTGGGAGAAGAGACCAGCCCCAACCTTGCTGGGTGCCAGGCCATTTCTGCCATTGTGGGGCTGGGCTCTTCTCAGTGGTGCCCAGGGACAGGCCAAGAGGCAGAGGGCACAAACTACAACCCAGGAAGTTCCATCTGCACAGGAGGAGAAAGTTACATACCTGAAGGGAGGTTGGAGCCAGATGGGGGTTGGTCTCTTCTCCCAGGCATCCAGCACCAGAGCAAGAGGACACAGTCTCAAGCTGTGCCAGGGGAGGTTCAGGCTGGATGTTAGGAAGAAATTCTTCCCAGGAAGAGAGATTGGACATTGGGATGTGCTGCCCAGGGAGGTGGTGGAGTCCCCATCCCTGGAGGTGTTTAGGAAGAGCCTGGATGAGGCCCTTGGTGCCATGGGTGGGTTTTGATTAGATGGTGTTGGGTGATAGGTTGGACTTTCCAACCTGGTTAATTCAATTCTATTCTGTTCTACCTGGTCTATTCTATTCCATTCCATTCCATTCCATTCCATTCCATTCCATTCCATTCCATTCCATTCCATTCCATTCCATTCCATTCCAATTCTCTTCCATTCCATTCCATTTCTATTCTATTCCTATTCTAGTCCACCTGGTCTATTCTATTCTATTCTATTCTATTCTATTCTATTCTATTCTATTCTATTCTATTCTATTCTATTCTATTCTATTCTATTCTATTCTATTTGGTGTGAGGGTGCTGGAGGCCTGGAGCAGGCTTCCCAGAGAGGTGGTGGAGTCTCTTTCTGTGGAGAGCTTCCAACTTCCCCTGGCTATTGCATCCCTGGGCGAGCTGCTGGGGGTGGAATGGGTGATCCCCAGAGGCCCCTTCCAACCCCATCCACGCTGGGATTCTTGGATTTGTTTGGAGTTCTCTTCCCCTGTGAGCTCACTCACCTGGGGAGGATCCCTCAGCTTAACTCAGCTTCTCCTCCCCACACACACTCAGGGTTTTAAGAATGAAGGCTGCTGGCAGGTGAGCTGCTGCTACAGCTGCTGGAGCAGAGCAGCCCTTTGAAGCAGCTCCAGACACTCTCCTCTGCTTGTTGCTTTCTTAAATATCCTCTTGCTAATATTTACAGGATTTGGGTTTTTGGGTCTTTGGATTATTTGTTGCCTTTTTTTTTCCTTGGGGAGGGGGGTGTTTTGGTTGGGGTTTTTTTTGCCTCCCTCTCAGATTTGGTTTTAAACGCAGCCTGTGCTGGGTGCCTGCAGCAGCCGCTGCCTGCCTTTGCCTTCCTGGGAAAGCAGGAGGCTGGAGACAGGCTTGGGCTGTGGCTAGAGGTGGGGACAGAGGTTCTGAGCTTGGGGGAGATACCAAAACCCAGGGAATCCTTTCAGCTGGAACAGCCCTTTAAGCTCATCCAACCCTACTGCTCCCTAGCTCTGCCAAGGCTGGGGCTAAGCCATGGCCCTCAGCACCACAGCTCTGCAGCTTTCAAACCCCTCCAGGGCTGGGGATTCAATCACCTCCCTGAGCAGCCTGGGCCAAGCTTTGAGAAGCCTTCAGTGATCCTTCCCATGTCCAACCTAAACCTGCCCTGGGACAATTTGAGGCCATTTCCTCTTGTCCTGTCCCTTGTTCCTTGGAAGAAGAATCCAACCCCCGCCTGGCTCCAGCCTCCTTTCAAGGAGCTGTAGAGAGCCAGAAGGTCTCCCCTCAGCCTCCTTCTCCCCAGCTTCTTCAGCTGCTCCTCCCCAGCCCTCTTCTCCAGATCCTTCCCCGGCTTCATTGCCTTTCTCTGGCTCTGCTCCAGCTCCTCAATGTTCTTCTTGCAGTGAGGAGCCCAACCCTGACCCCAGCACTCAAGCTGTGGCCTCAGCAGTGCCCAGCCCAGGGGCACAATCCCTGCCCTCCTCCTGCTGCCCAAACCATTGCTGCTCCAAGCCAGGCTGGTGGTGGTCTTCTTGCCCACCTGGGCACCCCCTGGCTCATCTCCAGCTTCTCTTGCCCATCACTCCCAGGTCTTTCTCTACTGGGCAGTTTCCAACCGCTCTGCCCCAAGCCTGAAGGCTTCTTGGGCTTCATTTAAATCCAATCTATTTCTCTTTCACAGAATCACTGAATGGGGTTGGGTTGGAAGGATCCTTGAGGCTCCTCCAGTTCCAACCCCCTGCCATGGACAAGGTCACTTTCCACCAGCCCAGGTTGCTCAAGGCCTCATCCAGCCTGGCCTTTGAACCAGAGAGGAGGCAGCCACAACCTCCTTGGGCAACCTGTTCCAGAGCTTCACCACCACCCTCACACTGAACAGCTCCCAGCCCATGGCAGGAGATCATCTTGAAGGTCCCTTCCAACCCAAACCATTCTGTGATCTCTAAGCTGCCCAGGGACACCTCCCACCAGCCCAGGTCGCTCGAGGCCTCATCCAGCCTGGCCTGGAACACCTCTAGGGAGGGGAAGGAACATCCACAACCTCCCTGGGCAACCTGTGCCAGGGTCTCCCTCACCTCCGGGCACAAAGCGCCGTTGCTACCCTACGAGCAGCTCTTCTCAACCCCTTGGAGAAGACCCTTTTGGGGGTGGGAGTGCTGTGTGCTGCTGGGATCTCTCTTCCCCCCCCCCCCCCCCCCCCCCCCCCCTTTACACACACCCCTTCCCTTCTCTCTCCTCTTTTAATTTGCTTTCTCTCTCGTGTGTTTTTTTTTCTCCCCCTTCGCCTTCCAGGATACCGTTCAAGCTCGGGCAGCCCAAGAAACAGCTTGTACCCAAGACAGTGAGTAAAGCAGCTCCCCCCTTTTTAGCTCCAGCCTCTGATCATGTGGCTGATGAGTCAAAGGCAGCACTTTTTGACTCGTCCCATTTTGCCAGCGCGCTCCTGGCAGGGGCGTGGGAGGTTGGTGTGTGGGGTGGGGGTGGGGGTGAGGGTGGGGGTGGGGGGGGGGGGAGCGAGCGCCGAACCTGTTGCCGCCCGTGCCCAGCGCTGGGCTCCTCCT
This sequence comes from Melanerpes formicivorus, assembly GCF_026170545.1. NCBI lineage: Eukaryota > Metazoa > Chordata > Aves > Piciformes > Picidae > Melanerpes > Melanerpes formicivorus. The sequence continues at coordinate 83,135 of NW_027142834.1, forward strand.
GTGAGGAGCCAGGGGGGAGCCCCGAGCTGAGGGGAGGAGAAGTATTTTGGGTTGGGATCTGCTTGAGTTGCTAGGCTTTGGGGGTTGGATTGATATATTCATTTTGGTTGGGGTGGAAGGGGGGGGGGGTGGGGTTGGGAGGGGTTGGGTGCTGGGAAGAGCTCTTTTTTGGGGGGGGGGTGGGGGGTGCTGGCAAGGTGGTGATGGGGTGGGCTTCTTTTTTTCGCTCTTCCCTTCCCTGGGAGCTGGTGGAACGGGCTTCCTTCCTTCCTTCCTTCTTGCAGCAATGGCTTGTTTGTTCCTCCTTGCTGAGCAGATGGAGGAGGAGGAGTGGTTGAGCTCGCTGAATATAACTGTTTCCAAAGAAAGGCTTAGAAGCTGCGATGCTTTCGTGCTCGGGCCTGCATTAATTTGTGCTGCACAGCATTTGCTTTAACAGCAAATTAAAAAGGCAATTTTTTTATACTTTTTTGTCTTCCCCCCCCTGGATGTAGGGGGGGGTTGGTTTTTTTTTTTTTTTTGGGTTGGTTTTTTGGGTTGGTTTTTTTTTCCTCTTCTTCCCCTTGAGGCTCCCATCCCAAGTGCTGGTGCTTTGCAGCTGGCTCTGGTATTTCCCCCCACCCACCCCCCAGCCTGAAGCAGATGGCCTTTTGCTTTTTGCACACCCCCCCCCTACCCTACCCCACCCCCCAGGGGTATAAAAAGTGATGCAGTGAAAGCACCGAAACTGGGGAAGTGGGGGGGGGGGAAACCTGACAGGAGAGCTTGGCCCTGCAAACCAACCTGCATCACCTGCTCTAAAATAAGAGCCCCTGGGAGAGGGGAGGACCTTGGTTTCCTCGCAGTGTTGCTGACCTAATCCCTTCAGCAGACTGACATCTCTTGATCCTTCCTCCCAGGGACTCTCAGGGCTGCTAATTCCTCAGGCTGCGTGGGCACTCCTGTTGGCAGGGCAGTTTCCCCTTGGCACCTGACATTTTTTTCCCCTTGGGACCTGACATTTTTTCCCCTTGGGACCTGACATCTTTCCCCTTGGGACCTGACATCTTTCCCCTGAGGGCAGAGGGTTCATTCTGCTGCTCTGGGATGGAAAAGGTTTGGGAGATGCCTGCTGCCAGGGAGCAGCAATTTTTTTTCTGTGACAGCTCCAAACTGTCAGAGCAGGATTTAAGGCAGGCAGGCAGCTTGAATCCCTCCATGGGTTTGGCATCTGCTCTCCTGAGAAGAGTGTGGCCAGCAGGGCAAGGGAGGTTCTCCTCCCCCTCTGTTCTGTTGTGGTGAGACCACATCTGGGGTACTCTGTCCAGTTCTGGGCTCCCCAGTTTGAGAGAGGTGGTGGAGGCTGGGAAGATGCTGAGGAGTCTGGCGCAGCTCTGCGAGGAGCAAAGGCTGGGAGCCCTCCTTCCCCCCTCCCTCTCCCTCTTCCCTCCCTCTCCCTCTTCCCTCCCTCTCCCTCTTCCCTCCCTCTCCCTCTTCCCTCCCTCTCCCTCCTCCCTCCCTCTCCCTCCTCCCATTCATCCCTCTCTCCCTTCTCCCTCCCTCTCTCCCTCCTCCCTCCCTCCCTCCTTCCTCCCTCCCCTTCCTCATCTCCCCCAAGAACATCTTTCTGTGCTGCTCAGAGTCAGAAGCCAATTCTCAAGTGTCTTCCACTTGCCCATGCACTGCTCCTGCTGCTCTCTAAGCAGCAGATCCATGGAAAGCAGAAGCCAGGAAGCCCAAAGCCTTCCAGCCTCACAGTAAATGCAAAGTGCAGCTCTTCAAAGAAGAACAAACTGCAGGAAACCACCAATCGCCCCCCCTGCCAGGAGCCAGGCGTTCAGCACCGTGCTCTGGAAGCCATGGGGTGAGCTGGAGGCCCCCAAGGTTCCCACCCAGCTGCAGGCTGAGCTGCTCCATCTGTGTGGGCTTTTGGGAAAGAGCAGGAGCAGCTCTGAGCTCTGTGATATTCCAGATGTTGAGCTCCAGAGCCTTGCTTGCAGGAAGTGGGAAGGTGTGGCAGCTCCAGGGCTGCATCCCAAGCTGCTCAGGAAGGGAAGTGGTTGTGGGGAGAGGATCTCCCACTCACAGAGAAGTGGACCACAAAAAGAGGAGGGGGGGGAAGGAAAGGAGGATATCAAAAAGCATTTGGTAGGATCTCACTGGGTTTGGCTCTCCATGAGGCGTGTGGCTGGAGTGCAGGAGAGGGCAGAGGCTGCCCTCCAAAGCAGCCTTTTTGCTTGCCTTGATGGAACCGTGCTGGGGCTGGGTGTCACATCCAGGCTGGCTGTGGTTACTGAAGAGCAATTTGCCAGGGCTGCTGAGGGGATTAGTCATGGCTCCCTGTGCCCACTCTCCTCTGATCCTTTGAAGAAGGGCATGGTGTCAACCACAGTGGAGCTCTTCAGGTAGAAGGAAACCCCTGTAGCAACCCTCGGCCGCCGAAGCGGAGTGATCCTCCCACCCCTCCCACTCCCCCCTCCCTCTGCTTTGTTTCCACCTTAACCTGGGCAAATCCAATTCCAGACAGCATAATCTCTCCCCTGAAAAGAGCAGCTGTCACCAGGCTTGCTGAGAGGCCAGGAGCTGGGTGGGAGGATCTAATGCTCCGAGAGGAGCTGCTGTCAGCGGGCCACAGGAACACAGCCCCATTAAACTAATGCCCAGTGATAGGAGGTAAACCTGTTAGAATTATAGCCCTCTGCAGACCCTTGAGTGCTCCAATCCTATGCAGCCATGGAGCTTCTTACAGCAGAGATGTTCCTCCCTCCCTCAGGACAACTTGGGTGAGAGCAGAGGTTATGCTGGAACCAGAGCTCTGGTTGTCTCCTGAGCTCTCTCGCAGCTGCAGCTCGGTGAAGTTCACCTGCGTCCCCCCGAGGCTGGACCCAGCCCTTCACTGCAGCTTGGGTGATCCAAGCTGGCAGGAGGCTGGGAAGCAGAGCTGGCCCTGCATCCCCACGGGGCAGGGAGCCAGCTTGGGAGCTGGGGGAAGTCAGGCAGCTCCTGGGATGGGGGTGACCCAGCGTGCACCCCCTTCATGTCACCCGGGTTTCACCCCTCTGCGCCGTGGCCTGGGCTGACTCAGATGGTTCACCTTCCTCCTCCTCCTTGCTGCCTAACCTTGGGTGAGTCAGCTTGGCAGGCAGCACAGACCTGAGCTGTGGGCCCACACTGCTGCCAAGCCTCCCTTCCTTGACTCATCCCAGCAGCTCTGCCTTCCCCAGGGAGGTTGGATGGAGGAGCTCCATGAGCAGGAGGATTCCACTGCAGCTGCTGGAGGTCAAGCACCTTTCCACTGGGCTCCACCAGCCAGCTGGAGATCCCAGCTGAGCAGAGGGCAGGGCACAAAAGTGCTGGGGTGAAACCAAGGGACAGCAGTGGAATCATTTTACTCCTTCTCACTCTTTTCCTTCAGAGAGTCAGAGAATGGTTTAGGTTGGAAGGGACCTTAAAGATCATCCAGTTCCAACCATCCTGCCATGGGCAGGGACACCTCCCACCAGCACAGGTCACTCAAGGCCTCATCCAGCCTGGCCTGCAACACCTCCAGGGAGGGGACATCCACAACCTCCCTGGGCAACCTGTGCCAGTGTCTTCCCACCCTCACTCTCAACAATTTCTTCCTCATCTCCAGTCTCAGTCTGCCTTACTCAAGCTTCCACCCATTGCCTCTCATCCTGTCACTCCCAGCCCTTGCCAAAAGTCCCTCCCCAGCTGTCCTGTAACCCCTTCAGGTACTGGAAAGCTGCTTTAAGGTCTCCCTGGAGCCTTCTCTAGGCTGAACAATCCCAACTCTCCCAGCCTGTCCCCATAGGGGAGGTTCTCCATCCCTCTGATCGTCTCTGTGGCCTCTGGACCTGCTCCTGCAGTTCAGTGGGATGTAGCTGGGCAGTGGGACGTCACTGGGCAGTGGGATGCCACAGATCTCTGGGCTTTGGGGGTGCATCTTCTCTTTTAGAAGCCTTTCCTGAAAGCTTTCTTGCTAGGTGGGGCTGTGAAGGCCTTGCTGGGTGGCCAAGCCACCCAAGTCCCAGATGCAGCCCTGCACTGCCACATTGCTTTGGCTCAGAGCTCAGCTGTCAGATGCAGAGTGAACCTTCACCCCTGGTACTTGCCTTGAGTCTCCTCTTGGCTTGGTGTGACAACAGAAAGCTCAGCAGAAGCTCCAGGTTGGAGCAGAACTTCTGCCCTGATTATACCAATTGCTTCCCCCCCCAACTGGAGAGGAGAGGAGGGAGGAGAAAACTTTCCCCGTTCCGCTTTTTCCCCGAGCCCCACGAAGAGGCTGGGACCACTGGAAAGATGTTAAAAAAAAAATCAGCCAGTCCTCCTCCAGGAACAGGAATGAACCTCAGGGGAACGAGGAGGTTCATCACAGCCTCTTATTTCCATCCCTTTGTAGTCTTGGCTTTGGTCTTTGCTTCGTCTCCTCCGTAACCACCGTGGCCGTTCCGCTATCGCCCCGCGAGCAGGTGCCAGGTGGGGACCCCCGCCCTCCTTTCCCCCCCCCCCCACCTCCCCCCATTGTTTGCAAACTGGGGGAGGCAAAGCAGCAGCATTTTGAAGAGCTCCTTGTAGATACAGATAAAAACCCAGAGAGGAGTAAATCCTGCAGATGCCTCCCGGAGGGAGACACACAACAAGAAAGCCTTCGCCGCCGAAGCTCCGTTCGGCTGCCGGAGTCCTGCCGAAGGAAGCTGCAGAGCAAAGGAAGAATTATTTTAATAGGACCAAAAACTTCCCTCCAGGATATTGTAATTTTCCTGCCTTGTTTTTTTTTTTTTCCTCTGTGTGTGTGCTTCTTGTTCTTAGCACTCTGAACGTGCTCAGCCCGCTGCACAGCCTGCTGCAGGCAGCGCTGGCGACAGGCAGCCGCCGCGGCTGTGTGCTCCGCAGAGCCCTGGCCCTGCTCTCAGCCTGGCCTGCTGCACACTCAGCATGTGAGAGCGCAGCTCCTTCTCCCTCTGCTTTCCCTCCCTCTGCTTTCCCTCCCTCTCCTCTCCCTCCCTCTCCTTTCCCTCCCTTTTCTTTCCCTCCCTCTCCTTTCCCTTCCTTTCCCTCCTTCTCCTTTCCCTCCCTCTCCTTTCCCTCCTTCTCCTTTCTCTCCCTCTCCTTTCCCTCCCTCTCCTTTCCCTCCCCCTCCTTTCTCTCTCCTTTCCCTCCCTCTCCTTTCCCTCCCTCTCCTTTCCCTCCCTCTCCTCTCCCTGCCTCTCCTCTCCCTGCCTCTCCTCTCCCTCCCTCTCCTTTCCTTCCCTCTCCTTTCCCTCCCTCTCCTTTCCCTCCCTCTCCTTTCCCTTCCTTTCCCTCCCTTCCTTTCTCTCCCTTCCTTTCCCTCCCTCTCTTTTCCCTCCCTCTCCTTTCCCTCCCTCTCCTTTCCCTCCCTCTCCTCTCCCTCTCTCTCCTCTCCCTCATTCTCCTTTCCCTCCTTCTCCTTTCCCTCCTTCTCCTTTCCCTCCTTCTCCTTCCCCTCCTTCTCCTTCCCCTCCCTCTCCTTTCCCTCCCTCTCCTTTCCCTCCCTCCCCTCCCCACTCTCCCCCTTCCTCAGTGCTTGTGTTGGGCAGCTGGGCTCCAGCAATGCCATCCTTGGCAACATTCAGTGTCAGGGTGCAAGGAACCTTCAGCAACCTGATCTATCCTAGAATGGTTTGGGTTGGAAGGGACCTTAAAGCTCATCCAGTTCCAACCCCCCTGCCCTGAGCTGGGACACCTCCCACTAGCCCAGGTTGCTGAAGGCCTCATCCAACCTGGCCTTAAACACTTCCAAGGAGCACCTCTCCTACGAGGACAGACTGAAGGGGTTGGGGCTGTTCAGTCTGCAGAAGAGAAGGCTCCAAGGTGACCTCATTGTGGCCTTCCAGTATCTGAAGGGGGCTACAGGAGGGCTGGGGAGGGACTGCTCAGGATCTCAGGTAGTGATAGGACTAGGGGGAATGGAATGAAGCTGGAGGTGGGGAGATTCAGGCTGGAGGTGAGGAGGAAGTTCTTCCCCATGAGAGTGGTGAAGCCCTGGAATGGGTTGTCCAGGGAGGTGGTTGGGGCCCTGTCCCTGGAGGTGTTTAAGGCCAGGCTGGATGAGGCTCTGGCCAGCCTGATCCAGTGTGGGGTGTCCCTGCCCATGGCAGGGGGGTTGGAACTGGATGATCCTTGTGGTCCCTTCCAACCCTGACTGATGCTATGATACTATGATAATGTGTCCACAGCCTCCTTGGGCAACCTGTTCCAGTGTCTCCCCACCCTCACCATGAAGAACTTCTTCCTGCTGCCCAAGCTCAAACCTCCCTGCTCTACTTCCACACCATTGCCCTTCTTCCTAGCACCACAGGCCCTGGTAATAAATCCCTCCCCAGCTCTCCTGTAGCCCCCTTCAGGTACCAAAGGAAGCTTGGTGGGAGGTGGCTATGGCATGGAAATTGGACCTCAATGATCTTTGAGGACCTTGCCAGGCCAAGCCAAGGCACTGTGTGAAGCAAACAAGAGCAGGAAGGGCTGGGAGGGCTCCACCAGCCTGCAGATTGCAGGGACTGGGAGCCAGTTGCTACTGTGGGCGTGCAAAATAAGAGCAATCCTTGGGCAGCTGTCTCTGCATGGATGGGGCTGGAGGTGTGAGTCAGGCCGGGCGGCTGGAGTGCTGCCTTGGAGATTCACCTCCGTGCTGAGCAGAGAGCCAGCGCGGGCAGACGGGCTTGGGCCTGCTGGGGGAAGCCTGGGGAGAGTCAAAGCCTTCTCAAAGCCTGGCCCAGGCTGCCCAGGGAGGTGATTGAATGAATCCCCATCCCTGGAGGGCTTTCAAAGCCGCAGAGCTGTGGTGCTGAGGGGCCGTGGTGGTCAGGGATGGGAAAAGGCTGCCCAGGGAGGTGGTGGAGTCCCCAGCCCTGGAGGTGTTCAAGAGGTGAGTAGATGTGGCACCTGGGGATGTGGTTTAGTGGTCATGGAGATTGAGGCCCCTTCCCTGGAGGCATTCAAGATCAGATCAGCCTTGCTGTGGCCCTGTGCAGCCTGCTCTGGCTGGAGGTGTTCCCTGCTGCCTGCAGGGGGGTGGTCAACCTGAGCTTTGAGAGTCCCTCCAGACCTGATGCAATCTCTGAATCTATACTGGGTACAAGGTTGCACTTGATGAGGAGACCTAATTGTGGCCTTCCAGCATCTGAGGGGGCTGCAAGAAAGCTGGGGAGGGACTTTTGAGGGTGTCAGGGAGGGATAGGACTGGGGGGAAGGGAGCAAAACTAGAAGTGAGGAGATTCAGATTGGCTGTGAGGAAGAATTTGTTCCCCAGGAGGGTGGTGAGAGCCTGGCACAGGTTGCCCAGGGAGGTGGTGGAAGCCTCCTGCCTGGAGGTGTTTGCAGCCAGGCTGGATGTGGCTGTGAGCAACCTGCTGTGGTGTGAGGTGTCCCTGGCCATGGCAGGGGCTTGCAACTGGCTGAGCCTTGAGGTCCCTTCCAACCCCGACAATTCTATGACTCTATGATCTGGGGGTTCTCATCAGGCTGTGAGGGGTGCAGGGTGAGGAGGTTTTGCCTTCCTCCTGGGTGGGATAGCTCAGTCTGAGCATAGAGTCATAAAGGTTGTAAAAGACCTCCAAGATCATGGAGTCCAAGCCTTAAGCCAGCACTGCCAGGGCACCACCAAACCATAGCCCTCAGCACCACATCTCCAGGGCTTTGAAGACCCTCCAGGAATAGGGAGGACTCCACCACTGCCCTGGGCAGCCTGGCCCAGGCCTTGACAGCCCTCAAGGGGATGAAATTGTTCCTCATAGCCAACCTAAGCCTGCCCTGGGGCATCTTGAGGCCATTTCCTCTTATCCTGTCCCTTGTCACAAGGGAGAAGAGACCTAACCCTCAACTCACTCCAACCTCTTTCAGGGAGCTGCAGAGAGCAATGAGGTCTCCCCGCAGCCTCCTTTTCTCCAGGCTCAATGCCCCCAGCTCCCTCAGCTGCTCCTCCCCAACCCTGTTCCCCAGACCCTTCCCCAGCTCCAGAGAAGGGCACCAGAGGGTTCCTGCCTGACCCTCTCTGGTTCTGCAACCCAAACAATTCACACCTCAGGCCCATAAATAGAGTGCAGCCCTCCCTGAGGGTTTCAGCAGCCGGAACAGGCCTGGCAAGGATGGGATGGATTTTCCTCCATGCTGGTTACCTGACCTGCAGCCCCCAGCAGCTGTGGATTGCTGCTGATCTGCGTAGCAGGCAGAAGTGGTGCGAGCTGCCCCCACACTGCTCCCTCCCTGCCTCTTCTCCACCCAACCAATTTTAGCAAGCACCAAAGAGAGAGGAGTTTGGAGCTGGCTGAAGGGTGGCTCTTTTTTCCACCCTGCATCCCTCAGATGGTGGGAGCTGATGGTGTGGACAGCTGGCCCATGGCATTGGCTGCCTTTGGATGGGGCTGGTCACAGCTCTGCAGGGTTCCACCGGGTCTGAAAGGGCAGAGCAATGAGATGGTTAGGCAGGGAGGTTTCGAGGTGAATTGGATTCATCATCACAGAATCACAGAGTGGGTTGGGTTGGAAGGCACCTGAAAGATCATCCAGTTCCAACCCCCCTGCCATGGGCAGGCACACCAGCCCAGGTTACTCAAGACCCCATCCAACCTGGCTTTGAACACTTGCCAGGCTTGGAGCCTCCACAGCTTCTCTGGGCAACCTGTCCCAGTGCCTCCCCACCCTCCTGGGGAGGAATTTCTTCCTAGTGTCCAGTCTCAGTGCAGCTTCTTCCAGTCTGAAACCATCAGCCCTCATCCTGTCACTCCAGGCCTTTGTACAAAGTCCCTTCCCAGCTCTTCTGTAGCCCCCATTAAATCCTGCAAGGCCATCAGCAGGTCTCCCTGGAGCCTTCTCTTCTCCAGGCTAAGCAGCCCCAGCTCTCACAGCAGAGGACTTCCACCCTCATTTTTGTGGCCTCCTGGCTCCTCTCCAAGAGGTCCCTGTCTGTGCTGTGCTGAGGACTCCAGAGCTGCCCCATCCCTGCAGGGAGGGTCTCAGCAGAGCACAGCAGAGGGGCAGAATCCCCTCCCTGCCCCTGCTGCCCACACTGCTGGGGGATCAGCCCAGGGCACGGCTGGGGCTGGGGCTGGGCTGGCAGCGCTGGGTGCCGGCTCACGCCGAGCTTCTCCTCACCCAGCGCCGCTCTCCATCCCTTCTCCAGCAAGCCTGGAATCTGGGCTCCGAATTGGCCTGCCCAGTTTCTGGGCTCTGTTCTGCAAACCCTGGGCTTTTAATAGCAGTTGTGATGGAGGAGCCAACACCCCTCTGAAACCTTCTGCTTTCCACATGACGCCGCGACGTCAAACCTGGCTTCGAAAGCCCCGAGCCGGCGTTGAAGATTTGGAACAAACCTTTTGGATCCCTTCTGAATCTCGACTGCTTGCAGCATTTTAGCTTTTGCCTTTATTGGGGGGGGGGGGGTGTTGTTTTGTTGAGGTTTTGGGGGGGGAGGGGGATTGTGTTTTTTTTTGCACAGCATGAGAGCTTGACAACAGAAGTGACCCCAGTTTGGATCCCATGACAACAAAAGCTCTTGGCCGGGCGATTGGAATCCGTCGGCTTGTTTTGGTCGGCGAGGTGTGGAATGAGTGTTTGAAGAGCTGTGTTAAAAACAGTCAGCATGCAAGGGAAAAGGTCCTTAAAATATCCTGGATTGCTGGAGATCTGCTGCCAGCTAGCAAGTAGGAGGAAGCAGTCATCGGTGTAGCATCAGGAGAAGCTGCTCCTCAGCTCTCAGCTCTTCACCAGAGCAGGTTTTCTCCTGCAGTCTGCTCGGACTACCCCCCCCGCCCGACAGACACCCTGCTCTGAATGGTTTTTGCCTCCTGCAGGAGTAAGGAGTGTAGCCAGGGGGCAAAGAATGCAGAGATTGGAGGGTTTAGTGGGGGCTTGAGGGGTTTTGGGTAGAGAAATCCCCACCCTGGGGAAGGAGAGAGCAGCTGGGTGGGTGGCTGGCAGAGCCGCTGCAGAATCCCCTGTGTGGTTTGGGTGGGAAGGGACCTTTAAAGCTCAGCTTGGCCAAACCCACTGCAGTCAGCAGGGACATCCCCAACTGGAGCAGGCTGCTCAGAGTCCCAAACAACCTGACCTGCAATGGTTCCCCACCTCTCTGAGCAGCCTGGGCCAGGCTTTCACCACCTTCGGTGTCAAACATTTCTCCCTTCTCTACAGTCTGCATCTGCTTCTTTGGGTTCAAACCATCCCCCCTTGTCCTGTCCCCAGCTTTCTGATCAGCCCCTTCAAGTCCTGAAAGGCCACCAGAAGGTCTCCCTGCAGCCTTCTCTTCTCCAGGCTGAGCAACCCCAACTTGCAGCGTGCTGCCAGAGGAGGAGCAGCTCCACTCAGCTTCTGGGACTGTGGAGGCTCTGGAAGAGAAAGCTCATCCCCTACCTGCTAAGCTGTGATCTCCCTGGGTTTAAGACATTCCCATTTCCTCCCTCAGCTCCCAATTCATGTGCTGGAGCTGATCCTCAGAACATGCTGACACAGTTGGTGGTGGCATCTGGAGGGAGGAAAGAAAGCAAAACCCAACCCAAGACTTGATTTACTTTTGGGGTGTTGCTCCCATGAGAGCTGCAGCTCCTCTGCTTCCCTGGGCATCTCCTCAGGCCAGGTTTCCCTTGCATGGGCAGTTCCCACTCCAGGCTTTGCTGCAGCACCTTTGAGCTAATTGCCATCTCTTCTTTCCACAGGTGGAGAGAGACTTTGAAAGGGAATATGGAAAGCTCCAGCAGTGAGTATCAGCCAGGCTGGTAGAACAGGACCAGTCACATATTTGTCTTGGGCCCTCTTGCATCTTCCCAGGACACTTCAGCCAGCTCTGCTCTTCCCAGCAAACCACTCCCTGCCCTCTCATTTCTAATTCCTCAGGGTTTTCCCTGGTGGTTGGGTGTTCAAAGGTGGCCTGAGAAGTATTTGCAGTGGGGTTGAGCTTTTAACAGATTGTGGCAGCTCTGAAGTGAAAAAAAAATAGAAGTGTAAAAAGCTGTCAGAAGGCAACAGCCCTGAGGGCAAAGATGGGTTTTACCATGCTGAGTGTGTCACAGCAGCTCACACTCAGCATCTACAAGCCTTTGGCTTCACCATTTGTGGCAGGTGTGAGGACTTCAGGAAATTCAGGACCCTGAATAGGAGGCCAGCTGCTGGAAAAGGCTGAAAACCATCTGAAAAGGGCCCCAAAAGATGGAAAAACCATCTGAAAGCAACCACAGTAGGTTGAAAACCACCTGAAAACAACCCAAAAAAGGTTGGGAAACATCTAGAAAGAACCCCCAGAAGGTTGCAGAGCACCTGAAAAGCTCCTAAAAAGGCTGCAGAGCACCTAGAACCAACCCCTAAGGGTTGAAAAACACCTGAGAACAAACAAAATAGGTTGGAAATCACCTGAAAGCAGCCCTAGGAGGTTGAAAAACCAGCTAAGAAACAACCCCAAGAGGTTGAAAACCCTCTAAAAACAACCCAGAAAGGTTTCAATGAGGTTGAAAACCATCTAAAAGCAACCCACAAAGGTTGAAAACCCTCTGAAAACAACCCAGAAAGGTTTCAATGAGGTTGAAAACCATCTAAAAAACAACCCAAGGAGGTTGAAAACCCTCTAAAGCCAATCCAAAAGGTTGAAAACCCTCTCAAAACAACCCAGAAAGGTTTCAAAGAGGTTGAAAACCAGCTAAAAAACAACCCAAGGAGGTTGAAAACCACCTAAAAAACAACCCAAGAAGGTTGAAAACCCTCTGAAAACAACCCAGAAAGGTTTCAAAGAGGTTGAAAACCAGCTAAAAAGCAACCCAAGGAGGTTGAAAACCTTCTAAAGCCAATCCAAAAGGTTGAAAACCCTCTCAAAACAACCCAGAAAGGTTTTAAAGAGGTTGAAAACCAGCAAAAAACAACCCCAAAAGGTTGAAAACCCTCTCAAAACAACCCAGAAAGGTTTCAAAGAGGTTGAAAACCAGCTAAAAAACAACCCAAGGAGCTTGAAAACCACCTATAAACAACCAAAAAAGGTTGAAAACCTTCTAAAGCCAATCCAAAAGGTTGAAAACCCTCTCAAAACAACCCAGAAAGGTTTCAAAGAGGTTGAAAACCAGCTGAAAAACAACCCAAGGAGCTTGAAAACCACTTAAAAGCCACCCACAAATGCTGAACACCCTCTGAAATGAAACCCAACAGGTTGCAAAGCGCCTAAAAACAACCCCAAAAGATGGAAAACCATCTGACAGCAACCCAGGGAGGGTGAAAACCGCCCAAAACCAACCCAAGAAGGTTGGAAATCATCTGAAAGTAACCTAAGGAGGTTGCAAACCACCTAAAAAACAAGCCAAGGAGGCTGAAAACCCTCTAAAAAACAACCCAAAAGGGTTGGGCATCGTCTAAAAAGAGCCCAACAGGGCTGCAGAGCACCTAAAAAGAAGCCAAAAAAGGTTGGGAATGATCTAAAAAGAGCCCAAAGAGGCTTGAGACCATCTGAGAGCAGCCCAAGGAGGCTGAGCAGTGTTGAGGTTGGTGGCAAAGCCTCTCCTGGCTGCTTCCATCCAGCAGCAGCAGCAGCAGGAGGCTCAGCCCCTGCCTTGCTTTGTTGCATGCAGGAGGTGCTGAGCTTTGTTTCCTGGCAAGCTTTCAAGCTTTGCCTCTCTCTTCTATTTCTTACTTTCTTTCTTCCTCCCATCTTTCAGATTGGAAGATCAGACCAAGAAGCTTCAGAAGGATATGAAGAAAAGCACAGATGCAGACTTGGGTAAGTAAGAGTGGAGGCTTTCAGGCTTGGGTAGCTCAGAGTGGAGGCTTTCAGACTTGGTTGGGTCAGAGTGGAGGCTTTCAGACTTGGTTGGGTCAGAGTGGAGGCTTTCAGACTTGGGGAGCTCAGAGTGGAGGCTTTCAGGCTTGGGTAGCTCAGAGTGGAGGCTTTCAGACTTGGGTGGGTCAGAGTGGAGGCTTTCAGACTTGGGGAGCTCAGGGTGGAGGCTTTCAGGCTTGGGTAGCTCAGAGTGGAGGCTTTCAGACTTGGTTGGGTCAGAGTGGAGGCTTTCAGACTTGGGGAGCTCAGAGTGGAGGCTTTCAGACTTGGGTAGCTCAGAGTGGAGGATTTCAGACTTGGGTAGCTCAGAGTGCAGGCTTTCAGACTTGGGGAGCTGAGAGTGGAGGCTATCAGGCTTGGGTGGGTCAGAGTGGAGGCTTTCAGACTTGGGGAGCTCAGAGTGGAGGCTTTCAGACTTGGTTGGGTCAGAGTGGAGGCTTTCAGAGTTGGGGAGCTCAGAGTGGAGGCTTTCAGACTTGGGTAGGTCAGAGTGGAGGCTTTCAGACTTGTGGAGCTAAGAGTGGAGGATTTCAGACTTGGGGAGCTCAGAGTGGAGGCTTTCAGACTTGGGTGGGTCAGAGTGCAGGCTTTCAGACTTGGGGAGCTCAGAGTGGAGGCTTTCAGACTTGGGTAGGTCAGAGTGGAGGCTTTCAGAGTTGGGGAGCTAAGAGTGGAGGCTTTCAGATGTGGGTAGCTAAGAGTGGAGGCTCCCTTGGCTGTGAACTTGAGCCCCAGAGAGCTGCAAGTGACTTTCTCAAGATCACATGAGGGAGCTGTGACAAAGTCTGGAAAAACAAATCCAGAGCTCAGGGCCCACTCAGCTTTGCTTAGTTACAAGGCCATCTGCATGAGGGCTGCTGAGGGAGTAGCTCCAACCCAGGGAACAGAAAAGGATGTTCTGGGCTTAGTCCTTCTACCTCCTGAGCTGCTTCTTGCTGTGTGTGGCCTTGGCCAGGTTGCTTTGCTTTCAATTTGTCTCAATTTCTGCAACCCAAAAATACCCCAACCCAGTAGGAACAATTGTTCCACTTGTCACAGAATCATAGGTTGGAAAAGGCCTTTAAGATCATAGAATCATAAAACTGTCAGGGTTGGAAGGCACCCCAAGGCTCAGCCAGTTCCAACCCCCCTGCCATGGCCAGGGACACCTCACACCACAGCAGATTGCTCACAGCCACATCCAGCCTGGCTGCAAACACCTCCAGGGCTGAGGCTTCCACCACCTCCCTGGGCAACCTGTGCCAGTCTCTCACCACCCTCATGGGGATGAGCTTCTTCCTGATGCCTCCACAGATGGCCCATGGTGGTGTTGGGTTGCTGATTGGCCTGGAAGGTTCTAGAGGTCTTCTCCAACCATGCTAATTCCAGGATCCTACAGGTCATAGAATCATGGAATTGTTCTGGTTGGAAAAGACCTCCAAGGTCATTGAGTCCAACCAACAACCCAACACCACCATGGCCATTAAAACATGTCCTCAAGTCCTTTCCTCCTCCTGCTTGCTTCAGTCGTCACTTCTCCAGTAGGAAACGGGTGTGGCACAGACTCTAAATGGTGTCCAGAGAATGGTCTGGGTTGGAAGGGACCTCCAAAGGTCATCCAGTCCAATCCCTCTGCAGTCAGCAGGGACATCCTCAACTAGATCAGAGCCCCACTTTGAGTTATCTCCAGGGATGAGGCCCCAACCACCTCCTTGGGCAACCTGTTGCAGTGTTCCAGCAGCCTCATGATGCAGATCTTGTTCTTCACATCCAATCTAAATCTGCTCTGCTCTAGTTTGAAACCATTGTCCCTCATCCTGGCCCTTGCAAACAGTCTCTGTCCTTCTTGTGGCCCCCTTCAGGTACTGGAAGGCTGCTGTTAGGTCTCCCCAGAGCCTCCTCTTCTCCAGAGAGAGGAGCTGGAGTTGGGGGTCGCTGGGAGAAGTGGATTTGCTGGGTCAAGCAGGGCAGGCTGCAGAAGCGTGCAGCAGAGGGCTGGTCTGAGCACAGGTGGCTTTCCTCAGCCTGCACTTGGGATTGGTCCCCATTTGTGGTGGGCTCCCACAGCTCCTGGAGCCAAGGCAAGATGCAGCCAGGGTGGGCTAGGCTGGTCCAACACTCATCCTGTGGGAGATGTCTTCAGAGGTTCATGGAATGGGTTGGGTTGGAAGGGACCTTAAACATCATCCTGTTCCAACTCTCCTGCCGTGGGCAGGGGCCTCTCCCACTAGCCCAGGTTGCTCAGGGGAGAGGGAAGGAGCCCCCCCAGGTGCTTTGCCAGTGGTGGGGCTGGCAAATTTGGGGCTTCCCATGGCAGAGGCTCTCACCTCTGTGTGTGTGTGTGAGTGTGTGCAAGACACCAAGGTGGATCCCTGCTCTTGGCCCTGCGCTCTCCCACCCTTCCCAGCACAGGGCTGGGAGCCCAGCGGTGGGAAGAGCACCGGGAAGCAGCTCTGCCAGGACTCCTTCTAGGGTGGAAGCTGCTCCTTTTGGGGGACCCTGGTGGTGGTCAGGGCTCCTGGGTAAGTTTTTCCTTGGGAAGGATTCCCCTCCCTTGCAGTGGGCGTTGTTTATATGGAGCATTTCAAGTCCCGGAGGAGCTGTGGGAGGACTTTTCTTTTTCCGTTCTGCTACATGGCAGAGGCACAAAATGAGCCTTGGCCAGCTCCAGTGAGGATCTGATGTCTCATTTAAAGGCATGAAATCATGAAGGGGAAGGTTTGGAGTGTGGTCTGCTGAGGGGATGGGGAGAAGGCAAAGGAGGTAGATCCCAGCGGGCGCCGCTCCCCTCGCTTGGCAGTGCCCGTGCCCAGGGGAAGGGCTCCGTGCTGGCCCAGCCAACACACAGCCCCCACTGCCAAGCAGGGCAGCAGAGTGTCAGCCTTGCTGTGTCCTCCTGAGTGTCTTATTTCTCCCACTGTGCTCAGGGGGTTGCTTTTTCACTGCCTGCAAACACTCCCTAGCAAACTGGACCTGGTGGCTCGAGCCTCCACCTCCTTGCCAAGAAAAGACTCAGGCCAGAGCACCACCAACTCCTGTCTGCAGGATAACCTTCCTGAGGCTCAGCCACTGCCCTGCCAGCTACAGCAGGCTGCCTGGGAACAGTGCCCTGTGATTAAAGATCCCTGACCCACTCCCTCACCCCCAACCCCCCATCTTCCCCACCCTCTTCCCAACCAAAATGCAGGCTGAAGGAGCAGGAGGAGGGTGCTGCTTTTGGAATGAGGTGCAGGTAACCTGCTGTGGCTCTTGCTCTGGAGCATGCCTGCCTCTTCTCCACTGCTTTGACCATGGTTCAAATGAGCAGCAGCTCTCTAAAATCACTCAACTGGAGCCATGTCCCACATGCTTCAGGGGCAATGCCCAAAGCCCACCCTGAGGGGTAGCTCTTCTTCTCTCCTCCTTTCCTCCTCCTTCTCTTTCTTTCTTTTTCTTTCTTCTTCTTCTTTCTCATTTCTCCTTCTCCTCCTTCTCCTTCTCCTTCTCCTCCTTCTCCTTCTCCTTCTCCTTCTCCTTCTCCTTCTCCTTCTCCTTCTCCTTCTCCTTCTCCTTCTCCTTCTCCTTCTCCTTCTCCTTCTCCTTCTCCTTCTCCTTCTCCTTCTCCTTCTCCTTCTCCTTCTCCTTCTCCTTCTCTTCTCCTTCTCCTTCTCCTTCTCCTTCTCCTTCTCCTTCTCCTTCTCCTTCTCCTTCTCCTTCTCCTTCTCCTTCTCCTTCTCCTTCTCCTTCTCCTTCTCCTTCTTCTCCTCCTCCTCCTTCTCCTCCTCCTTTCCCTTCTTCTCTTTCTCCTTATTTCTCTTCCTCTTTCCTCTCCTCTCCTCTCCCACAGCACTGATGCCCCTGCTGAGTTTGAGGAGAGGACTCAGCACCAGACACATGGCAATGGGACCAGGGGATGCCCTCCTAATGTCCCATCTCCCTACACCCCTTCTTCAACTAGGGAGCCCTGCCCTGGACCCACTACTCTAGCTTTAGCCTCACCAGGGCAGAGCAGAGGAGGAGGAAAACCTCCCTCACCCTGCTGGCCACACTCTTCTTGTTACACCCCAGGATGCCGTTGGTCTTGTTGGCCACAGGGGCACATTGCTGCCTCATGGTCATCAGCAGGTGGTTTCCCTAGAGCTGCTCTCCAACAGATCAGACTCCAATTTGTCCTGATCCATGGAGCTGTTCTTCCCCAGCTGCAAGACTTGCCCCCTCCCAGCTTCACAACTTGTTCCCTCCCAGCTGCAGGACTTGCCCTTCCCAGCTGCAGGACTTGCCCCCTCCCATCTTCAGAACCTGCCACCTCCCAGCTTCAGGACTTGCCCTCTCCCCCCCTCCCAGCTTCACCTCCACTCCTCTCCCTGTGAAGGGGAAACTCTTCCTCTTCCTTTCCTCCCCCCTCCTGCAGCCGAAGGCAGGAGTTCTGCCATTCTTAACTCCATCCCATCCTGGCACAAATCCTCCTCCCTCAGATGTGGTCACACATATGGATTAGATCCCATCTGTTTCAAGGTTTCAAGCACCAAGCCCTTCATGTCTGGCTAATGGGAAGGGGCTGCAGCAGCTCTGTCGTTCCGCCCTGCCCGCCTCGCTCTGCGTGCGGCTTCCCAGCCCTTGAGCTTCTGAGCCCTGGGTATAATTGTGCCTAACCTTTACATCAGAATGCTTAACCCCTTCATTTATCATCTTAAGCCCCATTATTCAGATGAACTTCCAGCTTCTAACAGCTGACTTGAGTTCAGTGGGAGGCTTTCCAAGAGCTCCTCCGTGGCGCGGCTCCGGCGGAGATTCAGAGAGCCGAGGGATTGGAAGGGACCTTAGAGATCACCCAGTTCCAGCCCCCCTCCCCCCACCCTGCATCTTGGCTTTCTGATCTTCAACTGGAAGAGCTTCCAGCAGCAGTGCTGAGATAAAGAACAAGGATTTCTTAGTGCCCAGGACTGGGGTTTTGTCCTCCTCTCTTCTTTCTTCCCATTTATCTGGGTGCTGTCCCTTTTTCTTCTGCTTTTATTCCCTTCTGTACCTTGCAGAGTTGTAGGGGTTGGAAGGGACAGAGAATGATTTGGGCTCAGGGATTTCTCATTGGTTTGGGTTGGAGGAGACCTTTTGGGGAGCAGAGAATCACAGAATGATTGATTTGGGCTCAGGGATTTCTCAGTGGGTTGGAAGGGAGCTTTTGGGGAGCAGAATCACAGAGTGATTGATTTGGGCTCAGGGATTTCTCACTGGGTTGGGTTGGGTTGAAAGGGACCTTTTGGGGAGCAGAATCACAGAGTGATTGATTTGGGTTCAAAGAATCACAGAATGGGTTGGAAGGGGCCTTAAAGATCACCCAGTTCCAACCCCTGCCACGGGCAGAGACACCTCCCACCAGCTCACGTTGCTCAGGGCCTCATCCAGCCTGGCCTTGAGCACCTCCAGGGAGGGGGCATCCATAACCTCCCTGGACAACCTGTTCCAGTGTCTCCCCACCCTCACTGGCAAGAATTCCTTCCCCATCTCCAGGTCTCCTGTTCCAGCTCAAAGCCATTGCTCCTCATCCTGTCACTACAAGCAGTCTCAGGGGCTGAAGCTGCTTCAACCTTTGGCTTTTTCTCCAGGGCTTGGTCTGTCTGAGCAGAAAATTGTGGCTCATTGAGAGGAGGGGCTTAGGCCAACTGGTGGCTCTGCAGTGCTTAGCCCAACTGCTGGCTCTGCAGTGCTTGGCCAACTGCTGGCTCTGCAGTGCTTAGCCCAACTGCTGGCTCTGCAGTGCTTAGCCCAACTGCTGGCTCTGCAGTGCTTAGCCCAACTGCTGGCTCTGCAGTGCTTAGCCCAACTGCTGGCTCTTGTAGTGCCTCTTTTGGAGAGGAAAAGACAAAACTCCTCTTCCAGTCCTGTCACTTTTTGGTCTCTTTCTTTTCCCTCCCCACCAGCCCTAAATCCATTTCAGCTAAACCTTGTTGTGAAGCCATTTGAAAGACTTTAATGGGCTGGGAATCTCTATTTCCCGCCCCCCCCCCCCCCCTGTACTTACTGTGGAAGAGCTGTAGTGAGACTGAGAGTGACACTTAGTCTGTCAAGAGAAGAGATGCTGCTGAAATAGCCCAGCTCCAGGGTTGGGCTTTGGAAGTAAAGGCTGCTGTTGTTAGTTTGGGGTTTGTGGCACCAGCAGCAGGCCTGCATCTGAGAGCTTCAGGCTCAGCTTCTGTGAGAAACACCTCTGAGAGTGCTTCCCTGAAGGAATTTGTGGAGTCCCAGGCTGGGATCATGGGATCAAACCAGCAATGCCATGGGAAAAGACCTCTAAAGATCACTGAGTCCAGCCATGGGGAGGAGCACAAGTACCTGCCAGCCTAGTCCAGCTCCTGGGGCTGCCAATAAGAGTCCTCAAGAACCTTCCAGGTGGGGAAGAAGAGTGGTGAAAGGACAGAGGAGAATCACAGATAGAATTGTCAGGCTTGGAAGGGAGCTCAAAGCTCAGCCAGTTCCAGCCCCCCTGCCATGGGCAGGGACACCTCACACCAGCCCAGGTTGCTCAAGGCCTCATCCAGCCTGGCCTTCAACACCTCCAGGCAGGAGGCAGCCACAGCCTCCCTGGGCAACCTGTGCCAGTGTCTCCCCACCCTTGCTGCAAAGAATTTCTTCCTCATCTCCACTCTCAGTCTCCCTTCTCCCAGCTCAAAGCCATTGTCCCTCAGCCTGTCCCTCCCAGCCCCTGTCAAAGTCCCTCCCCAGCTCTCCTGGAGCCCCTTCAGGTACTGGGAGGCTGCTCTAAGGTCTGTCTGGAGCCTTCTCTTCTCCAGGCTGAACAGCCCCAACTCTCCCAGCCTGGCCTCACAGCAGAGGGCTTCCAGCCCTCCCAGCATTATTGTGGCCTCCTCTGGTCCTTCTCCCACAGCTGAATGTCCTTCTTGGGCTCAGTGGGTTGCTTTTCCTCCCCTTTCTCTCAACCCCCAGTGAATATCTTCCTGGAAGCTGTGCTGAGCTCCCCCTCAGTTACTGAAGTCCCCAAGTGCAGGGTGAGAGCCTTGAGAGGAAAGGGTTTGTGTGGCTGTCCCCCAGGCTGAGCCATGACCCTCTCTGCTTTCTTTGGCACTCTTCCTCCTGCCCACAGCCATGTCCAAGTCTGCTGTGAAGATCTCTTCAGACCTGCTGTCCAACCCCCTGTGTGAGCAGGAGCCCAGCTTCCTGGAGATGGTCACAGCCTTCGACACGGCAATGAAGAGGATGGACTCCTTCAACCAGGAGAAGGTCAGCAAGGCTTTGGCTGAAGAAGGGGAGATCAGAAGGTGCTGAGATGCTGCTGATGCCCTCACCCTTCCAGACAGATCCACCTGCCCTTCTGGTCATCAGAGATTCGTAGCATGGGTTGGGTTGGAAGGGACCTTGAAGCTCAGCCAGTTCCAACCCCCTGCCTTGGGCAGGGACACCTCCCACCTCCCACAGCTTGCTCCAGGCCTCATCCAGCCTGGCCTGGAACCAGAGAGGAGGCAGCCACAACCTCCTTGGGCAACCTGTTCCAGAGCTTCACCACCACCCTCACACTGAACAACCCCCAGCCCATGGCAGGAGATCATCTTGAAGGTCCCTTCCAACCCAAACCATTCTGTGATCTCTAAGCTGCCCAGGGACACCTCCCACCAGCCCAGGTCGCTCAAGGCCTCATCCAGCCTGGCCTGGAACACCTGTAGGGAGGAGAAGGAACATCCACAACCTCCCTGGGCAACCTGTGCCAGGGTCTCACTCATCTCCAAGATGTTTCCCACATGAGTTTCTCTGTAATCTTGACCTCCTGGCTGTGGTTGCCATGGGAGTTGGAGCCCATCCCAAGCAGACAGAGGTTTGGTGGCTTTTGGTTAAAGGGCATTGTGGTGGCACTCAGAAGCCCTCATCCTGCCCTGGTAGGCAAGATGCAGATGGTGTAGTGTGGCCCTGAAACCATCCCTGCTGGCCCTGAAACCATCCCCTTTGCTGTCAACAGGTGAATCAGATCCAGAAGACAGTCATAGAACCTTTGAAAAAGTAAGTACCAAGAAGGACATTGTGAGACCTGAAGGTGTCCAGAGAAGGGCAATGAGACTGGGGAGGGGTCTGGAGCACAGCCCTGTGAGGAGAGGCTGAGGGAGCTGGGGTTGCTTAGCCTGCAGAAGAGGAGGAGCCCAGAACTGGACACAGGACTCCAGGTGTGGCCTAACCAATGCTGAGCACAGGGCACAATGACCTCCCTGCTCCTGCTGGCCACACTGTTCCTGACCCAGGGCAGGATGCCATTGGCCTTCTTGGCCACCTGGGCACACTGCTGGCTCATGTTCAGACTACTCTCAACCACTACCCCCAGGTCCCTCTCTGCCTGGCTGCTCTCCAGCCACTCTGACCCCGAGATGGTTCATGGCAAGGGTGAAGGCCTCTTGTGTGTTGAAGCTTGGACTAGATGATCTCCAGGGGTCCCTTCCATGCTGGACTTGGTGATTCTGTGGTTCTTAGCCTGCCAGATGTCTTCATCTGTGCTTTGAAGAGCACCTGAGGAGAGGAACTCTGAAGGCATTGAAGCAGCCAACTTCCCTCCACCTGTGTGTTGGTTCCTACCAACCCTTTGCTCCAGCTGAAGGAGGATTGTCAGCTGGGGACCTTCTCTGTGTGCTTAGTGCTCTCCAGCCAGGCTGGTAACTGGTGCAGGATGGGGTGTAGAATCATGGAATCATTTTGGAGGGAAGAGGCCTTTAAGCTCATCAAGTCCAAGCCTTCACCCAGCACTGCCCCAGGGCACCACCAAGCCATGGCCCTCAGCACCACAGCTCCACAGCTCTGAAACCCCTCCAGGGATAGGGACTCCACCACTGCCCTGGGCAGCCTGGGCCAGGCCTTGACAACCCTCAGGGGGAGGAAATTGTTCCTCAAGGCCAACCTGAACCTCCCCTGGGGCAACTTGATGCTATTTGTGTCCAGGGATGGGTGGTGGCTCTGGTTGTACCTTGGTTGTTTGTGCAGGAGCTGAAAGGGAAAGGGGGAAAGGGAGAAAGGGGGAAAGGGGAAAAGGGGGGAAAGGGGAAAAGGAGGAAAGGGGAAAAGGAGGAAAGGGGAAAAGGAGGAAAGGGGAAAAGGAGGAAAGGGGAAAAGGAGGAAAGGGGAAAAGGAGGAAAGGGGAAAAGGAGGAAAGGGGAAAAGGAGGAAAGGGGAAAGGAAAGAGAAGAGAAAAAAGGGAAGGGAAGGGAAGGGAAGGGAAGGGAAGGGAAGGGAAGGGAAGGGAAGGGAAGGGAAGGGAAGGGAAGGGAAGGGAAGGGAAGGGAAGGGAAGGGAAGGGAAGGGAAGGGAAGGGAAGGGAAGGGAAGGGAAGGGAAGGGAAGGGAAGGGAAGGGAAGGGAAGGGAAGGGAAGGGAAGGGAAGGGAAGGGAAGGGAAGGGAAGGGAAGGGAAGGGAAGGGAAGGGAAGGGAAGGGAAGGGAAGGGAAGGGAAGGGAAGGGAAGGGAAGGGAAGGGAAGGGAAGGGAGAAAAGAGACAGAAATCCATCAGAGGCTTGTGCTGCAGAGTTGTGTTGTTTGTTATCTCAATTGTCCTCATGAAAGATACATTAACTTCTCCTTCCAGCAGTCTGTTCCAACTGGAAGGAGGGCTTGTGGCTCTGAAATCTTCCAGGTTCTGTTGTTTTCTTCCCCCCAGCTTGTGTTAGCTAGAGGGGATGAAGGAAAACACAAACCCTGCACAAAGATATGAGGCAAAGCCTCACCCTGTGTCTGAACCCCTGGGGTTCCATGGGGCTGTTGATCCCAGGCCCTTTCCACTTTGCCAAGGTCTGGTTCTGCATTTGGGCAGCTTCTGGCTCAGGATACTGCTGTGGTCCGGGGTGGGAAAGGTCCTTTTCTCCCCTGGCTTTGGATTTAAGGCAGCACATAGTTGGTGTTTCCTCCTTGGTGCATCCATGGTGCCCAGGAGAACTTTGGCTGGGAAGTTTCACCTCAGAAGGTGTCACACTCAGCTCTCCACTCATAGAAGCAGAGGATTGTGTGGCTTGGAAAAGCTCTCTGAGATCATTGAGTCCAACCAGCAGCCCAACCCCACCATGGCCATCACACCCTGGCCCCAGCTGCCATGGCCACAGGGTTCCTGAACACCTCCAGGGCTGGGGACTCCACCACCTCCCTGGGCAGCCTCTGCCAATCCCTGACCACTCCTCCAGCAAAGAAATTTCTCCCAATCCCCAACCTGACCTTCCCTTGGCACAGTTTCAGGCCATTTCCTCTCCTTCTGTTACTTGACCCTAGGGAAAGGAGACCAACCTGAGCTCCAGCTTCCTGTCAGGGCACTGTAGAGAGCCAGAAGGTCTTCCCTCAGCCTCCTGTTCTGCACCCTCCACACCCCCAGCTCCCTCAGCCTCCTGTTCTGCACCCTCCACACCCCCAGCTCCCTCAGCCTCCTGTTCTGCACCCTCCACACCCCCAGCTCCCTCAGCCTCCTGTTCTGCACCCTCCACACCCCCAGCTCCCTCAGCCTCCTGTTCTGCACCCTCCACACCCTCAGCTGCTCCTCCCTAGCCCTGTTCTCCAGACCCTACTTTGTTACCCTTCCCTGGACCCCCTCCAGAGGTGGATCTGCCCAGCCCTTGGTTAGACACCAGGGTGTTCCTTCCATCATCCCATCTGCTTTCCAGTCCTGGCAATTCCCTCCAACATCCCTAAATTTCCATTGGCCTGGAAGCTGGTGAGGTTCCCTCCCCCACCCCCCTCCTCTTCCTGCCCTTTGGCACCTGCAGCCAGCTGCTGAGTGCTCTTAAACAGCTTATGTGTCATGCTCAGGGAGGCTGCATCTCCCCTCTGAGCTAAACCCCCTCTCCCCTCCCTTTCATCCCCAATTTTGTGACTCCTAGGTCCACCCAGGGCCAGGACTTAATGTTTTGAAGGAGCCCAAGGGGTCCATTTGGAGGCATAATGAGATGCAGGAGAGAACTGCAGAGCTTGCACCTCCCCTTGCCCTGCTGCTGCTGCTGGAGAAATCCCAAGCAAGGTTTTGCTGGGCTGGAAGTTGCAGCTTAACCCAAAGCTGCCTTGAGGAAGCTGCTCTGCTTGCCAGCGAGGTGCTTCCATCTCCAGCCTCTTTCCCCAACTTGCTGCTGACCTAGAAAAGGTTTTGGGGTGGATTTCCCTCCCCTCCTGCTGCCACATCTGCACTTTATTACCCCTTCCCTGGTGGTCTTCTGCTGCTTTGTTAGCCCAAGCAGCAGATAAGGGCTCACCCAGGCAATTATCATTAGTGGGAATAAATTGGAATCAGAGGCAGATGGGGAGGGTGGAGAGGGAGAATATATCTCCACTGAGTTGTCCAGGCCTGGTTTCAACCAAAGAGTGGAGGATTTGGAGCAGAAAGCCAGGGGTAGATGGAGGGGAAGAGGGGGAGGGGGTGGCTCTGTGTTGTTTAAATGCTTCTGGGTACAAGAGGCTTGTGTAGAGTTTGGCTTTTGGAGTCCCTCCCCAAGAAGCCCTTGGCTGGAGATTGGTCACTGGAGGAGGAGCAGAGACAATATTGCAGCATGTTGAGTTGCTGGAAGGTGTCCAGAGAAGGGCAAGAAAGCTGGGGAGGGGTCTGGAGCACAGCCCTGTGAGGAGAGGCTGAGGGAGCTGGGGTTGCTTAGCCTGCACAAGAGGAGGCTCAGGGGAGACCTTCTTGCTCTCTCCAACTCCCTGAAGGGAGGTTGGAGCCAGGTGGGGGTTGGGCTCTTCTCCCAGGCACCCAGCACCAGAACAAGAGGACACAGTCTCAAGCTGTGCCAGGGGAGGTTTAGGCTGGGTGTTAGGAAGAAGTTCTTCCCAGAAAGAGGAATTGGCCATTGGGATGTGCTGCCCAGGGAGGTGGTGGAGTCCCCATCCCTGGAGGTGTTTAGGAAGAGCCTGGATGAGGCACTTGGTGCCATGGTTTAGGTGATTAGATGGTGCTGGGGGATAGGTTGGATGTGACAATCTCAAAGGTCTCTTTCAACCTGGTCTATTCTATTCTATTCTATTCTATTCTATTCTATTCTATTCTATTCTATTCTATTCAGCAAGGAGCTGGGGTGGCTGGGGAGAGGCAGCAGGGATCTGCTCTCCCCTTAGGGAGATGCCTGCTTAGATTCCTCTTCTCCATCTCTTTCACCTTTTCCATTTCTTCTTCTTTTTCATCTTTCTCCTTTAATTGTCTTCTTTTCCATCTTTTTCTTCCTTCTTTGATTTTCTTCTTTTTCATCCTCTTTCTCCTTTTTAATCTTCTTCCTTCTTATTCAGTCTTCATTTTCTTCCTCCTTTCTTCTTCAGTCTATTTTCTCCTTCATTTTCTTCCTTCTTTCTTCTTCAGTCCTATTCCTTCTTCATTTTCTTCCTTTCTTCTTCCTCCTTCTACCTGCTTCATTTTCTTCTTTCTTTCTTCCTTCTTCATTGTCTTCCTTCTTTCTTCTTCATCTTCCTCCCCCTTTCTTCCTCATCTTCCTCCCCTTTTCTTCCTCATCTTCCTCCCCCTTCCTTCCTCATCTTCCTCCCCCTTCCTTCCTCATCTTCCTCCCCCTTCCTTCCTCATCTTCCTCCCCTTTCCTTCCTCATCTTCCTCCCCCTTCCTTCCTCATCTTCCTCCCCCTTCCTTCCTCATCTTCCTCCCCCTTCCTTCCTCATCTTCCTCCCCCTTCCTTCCTCATCTTCCTCCCCCTTCCTTCCTCATCTTCCTCCCCCTTCCTTCCTCATCTTCCTCCCCCTTCCTTCCTCATCTTCCTCCCCCTTCCTTCCTCATCTTCCTCCCCCTTCCTTCCTCATCTTCCTCCCCCTTCCTTCCTCATCTTCCTCCCCCTTCCTTCCTCATCTTCCTCCCCCTTCCTTCCTCATCTTCCTCCCCCTTCCTTCCTCATCTTCCTCCCCCTTCCTTCCTCATCTTCCTCCCCCTTCCTTCCTCATCTTCCTCCCCCTTCCTTCCTCATCTTCCTCCCCCTTTCTTCTTCATTCTTCTTTCCTCCTCTCCTCCTTTCTCCCCCTCCCCCTGCCGTTCCCATGCGCCCTCCCAGCTGCGTTTCCTGCCGGGCAGCCCGAAGCCGATAACCGGCGGCCGGGAGCAGCCCCAGGGGTGCCGGGGAGCGGAAGCAGGACAAGAGGCTTTCATGTCCTTAACGAGACCCTAATGAGGATTTGGTGCACAAAGCTATGGCCACATGGCCGCCTGGCCCCCTCCCTCAGCCTCTCAGCCTAATCCCCCCCGGCCAGCTCGCTGCTTTTCCCTTCCTCTCTGTCCCTTTCGGCTCTCCTCGGAAGGGCTGGTTTGAGTTTCCCCCTTCCTGGTGGGTGGATGTGTGGGCACAGGCTGAGGCATGGCTGGCATCCCCCAGCAGAGCCCAGCTGCTTCAGCCACCCTTCTTCCTCTCCAAGCTTCCTTCCTCATCCCTTCATCCACCACTTTGCTTTTGTGTCTGGTGCTCCCCAGCTCTGTTTGTCCTTTCTCCTCTGCTCGGTGCCAGCTGCAGAGCCTCTCCTCTTCCTCTCCTTTCCATTACTATCCAAGCTGCTGTCCCTAAAAGCATCACAGAATGGGTTTGGTTGGGAAAGGCCTCGAGGGTCATCAAGTCCACCCATAAATGCCATGGGAAGAGACCCACAGAATCAGAGAGGGATGGATTGGGTTGGGTGAGAAGGGACCTCTAAAGCTCATCCAGGCCATCCCCCCCCTGCAGCCAGCAGGGACATCCCCGACCAGAGCAGGTTGCTCACAGCCCCAAACATCCTGACCTGCAATGGTGCCAGGGATGGGGCAGCTGCTACCTCTCTGGGGCAGCCTGGGCCAGGCTCTCCCCACCCTCAGTGTCAAACATTTCTTCCTTCTCCCCAGTCTCAATCTCCTTCTTTTAGTTCCAACCATCCCCCCTTGTTCTGTCACGTCAGGCCCTGTCCAAAAGTCTATCTCCAGCTTTCTCTTAAGTCCTGAAGGGCCACCAGAAGTCCCCCCCTGGAACCTTCTCCAGGCTGAACAACCCCAGCATCCTCAGCCTGTCCTCACAGACCTCTAAGGTCATGGAATCAAACCAGCAATGCCATGGGAAAAGACCTCTAAAGATCACTGAGTCCAACCATGGGGAGGAGCACAGGTACCTGCCAGCCTAGTCCAGCTCCTGGGGCTGCCAATAAGAGTCCTCAAGACCTTTCCAGGTGGGGAAGAAGAGTGGTGAAAGGACAGAGGAGAATCATAGATAGAATTGTCAGGCTTGGAAGGGAGCTCAAGGCTCAGCCAGTTCCAGCCCCCTGCCATGGGCAGGGACACCTCACCCTAGGGCAGGCTGATCCTTCCAGGAAAGCAGTTTTCAGCTGTCCAGCAGAGGCAGCCCTGTCAACCAGGCTGCCTAAGGAAGGCAGCCAGGACTCCTGGTGCCACTTCCATCCCTGGTGGCTGTGCCTCTCTCCAAGCCCATCCTTTAATCCCAGCAAGCTGCAGGCTCGGCTGGCCTGGAGACGAGGTGGTGACCTGGCTGGGAATTCAGAGAGCCATGGGCAGTGGGGAGGATTTTTTGCCCTGCACCAAAGGTCAGGGAGTTGGTTGGACTTTGATGAGTTAGGGAATGGTTGGGCTTGATGATCTTGAAGGTCTTTTTCCAGCCACAGTGGTGCTGTGATTCAGCTCCTTTGCATTGCTGCCACTAAAAAGGGGGAGCTGGGGGAAGCCACAGGATAATGAATCAGAGATGGAGAGGGCAGGAAGAAGACAGACTGCTCAGGAGCCTTGCTGCTCCCACTCCTGGAGCATCCCCACACTGAGCTCCCCACAGCTGCCCACCAGAGGAGGCCATGGAGATGATCAGGGGATGGAGAACCTCCTCTGTGGGGAGAGGCTGGGAGAGTTGGGGGTCAGCCTGGGGAGGAGGAGGCTCCAGGGAAACCTCATTGCTGCATTTCAATATCAGGAGGGGACCTCCAGGAAAGGGACTGTTGAGGAAGGGCTTGGAGTGACAGGATGAGAGGCAAGGGTTTGAAACTGGAGCAGGGGAGATTCAGGTTGGACACCAGGAGGAAGTTCTGCACAGTGAGGCTGGTGAGACACTGGCACAGGCTGCCCAAGGAGGGTGATGGAGATCCCATCCCTGGAGCCATTCAAGGTCAGGTTGTTTGGAGCTCTGAGCAGCCTGCTCTAGCTGGAGGTGTCCCTGCTGGCAAGATTGGACAAGATCTTGGAAGGTCCCTTCCAACCTGATGCATTCTAGATCTGATCAGAGATCATAGATGCATTCTAGATCTGATCATAGATGCATCCTAGATCTGATTATCTGATCACAGAATCACAGACCTGTCAGGCTTGGAAGGGACCTCAAGGCTCAGCCAGTTCCAGCCCCCCTGCCATGGGCAGGGACACCTCACCCTAGGGCAGGTTGATCCTTCAAGGAAAGCAGTTTTCAGCTGTCCAGCAGAGGCAGCCCTGTCAACCAGGCTGCCTAAGGAAGGCATCCAGGACTCCTGGTGCCACATCCATCCCTGGTGGCTGTGCCTCTCTCCAAGCCCATCCTTTAATCCCAGCAAGCTGCAGGCTCGGCTGGCCTGGAGACGAGGTGGTGACCTGGCTGGGAATTCAGAGAGCTGCCTGGGTCTCATTCCCAGGGCTAAGCCTGTCCTCCTCAGAGAACTTCCCCAGGATGTCCTCTACATCTCTTCTCCTCCTCACCAAGCCCCTGGGACAGACAGGAGTTGGTGGTTTCTCCTGGTTATGCCCTGGCTGTCTCCCCTCCCCTGCTCCTCCTAAGCCGCCTGTGCCCTAATCCAATCTCGGAGCCTTCCCGAAAAAGTGACAGGGGCCAGCAGCTTAATTCTCAAGCTGCTTTTGTGGTGAGGGCTCTAATGCCCACTGCTGCTGCCTCACCTGCTCCCCTCTGCTCTTAGCACCCTGCCCACCAAGGCTTTGGGTCAGTTTTCCCTTGGTTCTGTGCTGAGAAAGAACAGCCAAAGCCAGAAGGTCCTGCTGGGGGGGCTGGGAGTGGCTGGGGCTCTCAGAGCCTCCAGCCCCTGGGTCTTGAGGAGCTGCAGCACATCCAGGGAAGGGCAAGGCAGCTGGAGAAGGGGCTGGAGAACTTCTGAGAGGTGGCTGAAGCAGCTGGGCTTGTTCAGCTTGGAGAAAAGGAGGCTGAGGGGGAGGCCCTGCTGGAGCAGGGGTTTGGTGTGGATGATCTCCAGGGGTCTCTTCCAACCCCACCACACTGGGATCCTGAAAGGGGAAGCCCTGAGCTGCACTCCTGGTGGGTTCCATCCTGCCCATTGCCAGCTCATTAACAACTGGGCAAAACTCCTGCAGGAGCTGGGACCACAACCTGCCCACCTTTGGCACTGGCAAGGGGCACCTGAGCTGGGGAGACCTCCCAGCTGGGAGGGGGGAGGGGGGGTGGAAAACCTTTTCCTTTCCTCCATGCAGTCTTTGCTGCCTCCCCAGCCCTCTCCTGGCATATTTTTGGACCTGCAGTCAAGGGAGGAGGTATTTGAGCAGCAGCCTGGAGCCTAGGGGATGGTTGAGGCCAGGCTCAGAGCCCGGCAGGGGCAGGCCCAGAGGAGCTGCGGTGGCACTGCAGCAGAATGGGGAGCTGGGAGCAAAGGTTTCCATAAAAAGCCATGTCAGGAGAGCAGCATCTGAGCCAAGCATGGGCAGCTGGGGGCTGGCTGACGCTGGGCAAGCTCCCTGATGACTTTTGCAGGTTGCCTCTTGCAATCAAGTTTGGGGGCAGAGGAGAGAATAGCAGCAGCAGCAGGGGCTGAGCACGTGAGAGCTGGCCACGGGGCTGTCCCTGGGTGTCCTGGGCCTGCAGGATTGCAAGGACACATCCCTGGGGCACCAGCTCCCTGAGGGGTGCTTGGACATGAGTGTAAATTCTTGGCCATAAATGCTTCAACACAAACATTTCCCCTACCCCCCCTCTGCCTGGCTGCTGGCATCAGCCCTTCTCCAGCTATCAAAGCTGAGGGACAGAAGCCCTTTGCCTCCTCACCCAGCACCCAGGCTGGCCCAGCAAGACCACAGCAGTGGAAAATGGGCTTTGATCAGGGGATGGAGTGGCTGTGAACACCCCCAGGGTTGTGCCTGAACCCAAAGCCCTGTGGCTGCTGACCTCTGGTGTCCCTGCCCACAGCCTGGGGAGGGGTTGGAACTGGATGACCTTTCAGGTCCCTTCCAACCCAAACCGTGCTGGGGTCTGATGACCTGAACTCAGTGGTAGTCATCAGGTGAGGTTCTTTTTGCTGATGTCCCTTCCCCCAGCCCCCAACCTGGCTTCCAGGTGGGGGTTGTCAATGGAAAGAGCTCACAAAGTTGTTTGCTTCTCTCTCAGAAGCAAAAGTCAGCACCAGGATCTTCAGGCACCTTTTTCCCACCCAATTCCTCACCTCACACCCCAGAATGCCCCTGAAATCTGCAGAGAGGGAGGAGACTGCCCAGGGGGTGCCCAGGTGGGCAGAAAGGGCACCAGCAGCCTGGCCTGGAGCAGCAATGGTGTGGGCAGCAGGAGCAGGGCAGGGATGGTGCTCCTGGGCTGGGCACTGCTGAGGCCACAGCTTGAGTCCTGGGATCAGTTTGGAGCTCCTCACTCCAAGAAGGATACTGAGGAGCTGGAGCAGGGCCAGGGAAGGGTAAGGAAGGTGGGGAAGGGTCTGGAGAAGAGGGCTGGGGAGGAGCAGCTGAGGGAGCTGGGGAGAAGGAGGCTGAGGGGAGACCTTCTGGCTCCCTACAGCTCCCTGCAAGGAGGCTGGAGCCAGCTGGGGGTTGGGCTCTTCTGCCAAGGAACAAGGGACAGGACAAGAGGAAATGGCCTCAGGTTGCACCAGGGGAGGTTTGGGTTGGAGATGAGGAACAATTTCTTTGCTGGAGGAGTGGTCAGGGGGTGGCAGAGGCTGCCCAGGGAGGTGGTGGAGTCCCCAGCCCTGGGGGTGTTGAGGAACCCTGTGGCCATGGCAGCTGGGGCCAGGCTTTGGCGGTGCCCTGGCGGTGCCCTGGCGGTGCTGGGCTGCTGCTTGGTCTTGGAGGCCTTTCCCAACCTCGCTGCTTCCAAGCTCAGGCTGAGACCTGCCACCCAGAGGTCCCTCCCCACCTTCCCCCAGGTTCAGCAGCGTGTTCCCCAGCCTGAACATGGCTGTGAAGAGAAGGGAGCAGACCCTGCAGGACTACAAGCGCCTGCAGGCCAAGGTGGAGAAGTATGAGGAGAAGGAGAGGACCGGCCCCGTCCTGGCCAAGCTGCACCAGGTACTGAGCTGCTCCTGCCCCCAGATCCCAACCTGGGAGAGCCCCAGGGCTGTGGCCCAGGGCTCTGCATCCCTTCTGGTGCTTGGGAGCCGTGCCAAGCCCCCCCAGGCAACAGAAGATCGTGGAGGGCTGCCTTCTGTGGGTGGAAAACTTAAGGGGAGGTAAGGAAGGAATTTCCCCCCCCGAGGGTGGTGAGACCTTGTCCCAGGCTGCCCAGAGAGGTGGGAGATGCCCAATCCCCCAGGCACCATTGCAGCTCAGGTTGGTTGGGGCTGTGGGCAGCCTGTGCCAGTTGGGGGTGCCCCTGCTGATTGCAGGGGGGGTTGGGCTGGGTGACCTCTGCAGGTCCCTCCCCAGCCAAGCCCAAGCACTGCGTGGTCCCACCGACACCTGGCAGGTAGGACACTTGCCAGCAGCCCCTGGGAACCAGAGGCCTCAGCCAAGGGGGAAGAGCCAATTTTCTGGGACAACATGGGATCAAAGTGGTGGAAGCTGGGTGCTAGGAGGAGCAGCAGCCAGCGCTGGTGGGGGTGGGAGTGTGTGTGTGGGGGGAGAGTTTCCTTGGGCTGCCACATCCCAGGCAGCAGCTGGGTGGGAACTGGGAAAGATCAGAGCATTCTGAGGCCTGATTTTTGCCACCTGTTAGGGGAAAATTCCTCTTGGGAAAAGCACAGGGAGCCCTGCTGCCAGCTCCTTTGCTCCCTCTCCCTAAACTGCAGCTAAATCGTCCTTCTGCCTGGAGTTTTTTTTTTCCTCTCCTCCCTCCCTGCCATCTCCAGCAGCATTTCCCCAACCCCCTGCCTCCCCCTACCCCCGAATCTGTTGCTGCTCTTTGATCCTGGAAGGAGCACTTGACTCCTGGGAGGCTCACAAGGAGATGGATTTGCCCAGGAGAAGGTTGTGGGGTGGGTTTTTTTTTTGTGTGGTGGGGAAGGGCCCTCTCAGCCCTGACAAAAGAGATTTAAGAGTAAGCAGATTACTGTGCTCAGCCTCACTGCCTGAAGCTGGGGCTGGAGAGCTCCTCCATTCTTTTGTCCTGGTGATTAAGCAGCTTTTAGTGATTCCATAGTTGTGGGGTTTTCATTCCCTCTTAATGAACTTCTGCCTGATCTCATTCTTCTCCCCCCACCCACCCACCCACCCCCCTCTCCTGCCAACAACCCCAGGAAAGCTTCAGGCTGTGGGGCAGAGTGGTTGGGAGCTGCCCAGGGGGTGCCCAGGTGGGCATGAAGGCCACCAGCAGCCTGGCCTGGAGCAGCAAGGGTGTGGGCAGCAGGAGCAGGGCAGGGATGGTGCCCCTGGGCTGGGCACTGCTGAGTGCAGTCAGCACCAGGATCTTCAGACACCTTTTTCCCAACCAATTCTTCCCCTCAGACCCCAGAATGCCCCTGAAATCTGTGGAGAGGGAGCTGGCCCAGGGGGTGCCCAGGTGGGCATGAAGGCCACCAGCAGCCTGGCCTGGAGCAGCATTGGAGTGGGCAGCAGGAGCAGGGCAGGGATGGTGCCCCTGGGCTGGGCACTGGGGAGGCCACAGCTTGAGTCCTGGGATCAGGGTTGGGCTCCTGCCTGCCAGAAGGGCATTGAGGAGCTGGAGCAGGGCCAGAGAAGGGCAACCAAGCTGGGGAAGAGTCTGGAGGAGAGGGCTGGGGAGGAGCAGCTGAGGGAGCTGGGGAGAAGGAGGCTGAGGGGAGACCTTCTACAGCTCCTGCAAGGAGGCTGGAGCCAGCTGGGGGTTGGGCTCTTCTGCCAAGGAACAAGGGACAGGACAAGAGGAAATGGCCTCAGGCTGCACCAGGGGAGGTTTAGGTTGGAGATGAGGAATAATTTCTTTGCTGGAGGAGTGGTCAGGGATTGTCCCAGGCTGCCCAGGGAGGTGGTGGAGTCCCCAGCCCTGGAGGTGTTGAGGAACCCTGTGGCCATGGCAGCTGGGGCCAGGCTTTGGTGGCCATGGTGGGGCTGGGCTGCTGGTTGGGTTGGATGATCTCAGAGAGCTTTTCCAACCAATTCTCTGGTTCTGAAAAGGTCTCAGCTGACCACTGCCTGAGCTTAAACATCTGCAGGAGCCTTAAGCCATCCTGAGCATCCCAAAGGTCCCCAGGGAATGGAATCACCCCAGCCAGATATTTAGAGTCACAGAACTGTCAGGGCTGGAAGGGAGCTCAAGGCTCAGCCAGTTCCAAGCCCCTGCCATGGGCAGGGACACCTCACACCACAGCAGGTTGCTCACAGCCACATCCAGCCTGGCTGCAAATCCTCCAGGGCTGAGGCTTCCACCACCTCCCTGGGCAACCTGTGCCAGGCTCTCACCACCCTCCTGGGGAACAACTTCTTCCTCACATCCAATCTGCATCTCCCCACTTCTAGTTTTGCTCCATCCCCCCCAGTCCTGTCCCTGCCTGGCAGCCTCCTGAGCTTGCAGATTGGCATCTTTGGGAGGTGGTGGAGGCTCCATCCCTGGGGACACTCAAGGTCAGGCTTGATGGGACTCTGAGCAGCCTGCTCTGGCTGGGGATGTCCCTGCTGCCTGCAGGGGGGTTGGACTGGCTGAGCTTTCAAGCTCCCTTCCATCCCAGTGTGTTCTGTGCTTCCCCTTCCAGCTCCCTTCCCACCCCAACCGCCCCAGGGTTCCATTCCGCGCTCTTCCCTTTCCCAGCTCTTTGCTCCAAGCCTTCTCCTCTCTGCTGCCTCCACCTCAGCCTTTCCAGCACTCCTCATTTGGTGGCACATTCATTGATGTGCCCCCCTCGGACCCACCTCAGCCTGCTGGGACTTTTCAGGCTCTGCCAGCCTGCAGCTTTGTCCCTGGCAGCCCCGCGGCCGGCCCCGGCGCCGGGGCAGGGCAGGGCAGGGCTGGCTCCCTGCCCCCATCCCGCTGGAATGGCTCTGGGATTAAGTGGCAGACTTGAACTGCTCTAATGTTTCACAGCCCACCCCCTCCTGCCCTTTTCCACACCATCTCAGAGACATTTCCCTTTCTCCCCACGCTGCTGGTTTAACGCAGCCACTCGGGAGGCTCCCAGCTGAAGGTCAGGGCCAGCGGAGCTGGGGGAGGCAGCAGCCCCTGGGAATGCTCTTGGGAATGGCAGGGAGAGGGGACACAGACACTGGCTGGGGGATGTCCTGCAGCCCAGGTGAGCTTTGGGGGTGGGTTCTGTCCCTCTGCTTCTGGAGGAAAGAAGATCTCTTGTGGCAGCCTCTCTGGGTGTCCTTTCAGGGTCAGAGCTTGGGTTCCACCAGGCTGCACTGGGGGGGCCAAGGGGTCCCACCTGGCTCTCTTAGCTGATCACTTGGTCCCACCAGGCTCCACTGAGGTCACTTGGTCCCACCAGGCTCCACTGAGGTCACTTGGGACCCACCAATCTCCACTGAATGGTCTCTTGGGTCCCACCAGGCTCTGGGTCTCCACTGATTGGTCACTTGGTGTCACCAGTCTCCACTGGATGGTCACTTGGTGCTACCAGTCTCCACTGGATGGTCACTTGGGTCCCACCAGGCTCCATTGAGATCGCTTAGGACCCACCAGGCTCCACTGGATGGTCACTTGGTGCCACCAGGCTCCACTGGATGGTCACTTGGGTCCCACCAGGCTCCACTGGATGGTCACTTGGTACCCACCAGGCTCCACTGGATAGTCACTTGGGTCCCACCAGGCTCCATTGAGGTCACTTGGGGCCCACCAGGCTCCATTGAGGTCACTTAGGACTCACCAGTCTCCACTGAATGGTCACTTGGTGCCAGCAGTCTCCCCTGGATGGTCTCTTGTGCCCCCCCAGGCTCCCTCAGCCAGCTGCTGGCTGTCCTCACGTCGAAGCAGAGCTGGGCTGGCCCCTGTGCAGGTCTGCCCAAGCCAGGGCACTGCCCCAGGGGTCTTCACTCTCCACACTCTGCTTCCCCAGGCCCGTGAGGAGCTGAGGCCAGTGAAGGAGGACTTTGAGGCCAAGAACAAGCAGCTGCTGGAGGAGATGCCCAAGTTCTACAGCAGCCGCATCGACTACTTCCAGCCCAGCTTCGAGGCCCTGGTGCGGGCACAGGTGAGCTGCCAGGGGCCTTTGGGTGCCAGCTGAAGCGCTGCCTGGCTGGGAATTGCTCCTCAGGCAAGGCAGCTCCTCGAGCTGAGGCTTCCACACCCCACACAGCCCTGCCCCAGCCCTCCAGCAGGGCAGAGAGGAGCTGGGAAGCCGTGGCAGGGACACAGCGGGCAGCGTGGGGTGGCAGCAGGGCAGGCTGGCATCTGCTGGTGCTCGTGGTGAAGCCCTGCTGGCCAGGAGGGGCAGCTGGAGCTGGGCTTTTGCTGGTTCCTGTGGGTCTGCCTGGCATCAGGGCCGCTCCTGGGGACAGCCAGGGTGTCCTGTCCCATCCGTTAGCTGCTAGGCTTTGGTGGCTGGAGCCCCCTCGGGATGTCGGTGGTGGTCCTGAGCTCAAGGCTGGGTCTCACTGGAGGTGCTGAGCTGCTCAGAGCTCCTCCTCAAGCTCTCTGCTGGCTCTTGAGAGCTGCCAGAGATGGGGGAGGAGGCTGCTGGGTGATCTCCACACCAAGGAGCTGCAGGCAGGGGTGGCCTAAATAAACTCCAGCCCGCTTCAGCTTCGGCTTCCAGCCTCCAGCTTCCTTCTGCTGCTCCTCCTCCGGCTCCCTTCCCCTCTGCTCCTTGCCTGTGAGGCTGGAGGGGAGCCTGCTGAGGGCTCTAACCCAGCTTTGAGCTGCTGGCATCTCTGCCCTGGCTGCCAGGGTGGTGCAGTGCCCACCCCACACCCTGGCACCCGCCGTGGGCACCTTCCTAGCAGGGGCACTGTGGGGGTGGCAGGGAAGCTGCTGTGGTGCCACAGGTGGGGAGGTGGCAAAGGGCACCCCTGGGGTGTTGGGGTGAGGAGGTGGGGGGCTGCTGGGGGGCGTGTGGGGACGTGCCCCCCCCTGCAGAGCTGCCAGCGAGCTGCCTGCAGGCTGATTCACCTAGCAGATGGCGCTGGGTGCTGCGGCTGGGGGCTGGGGGCTGCTGTTCCCGTAGCAATCACAGCGTGGGGCCCCCAGGCCCAGCCCTCACAGACACCCTGGAGCCACCACAAAGACTCCCTGGCCCTCCCAACCCCCACCCCCTCCAGCCACTCCTCTGTTGTGGGTGGCTTGTTTGGGATGAGACCTTGGGAGCTGCCTCCCCCCGCCCCGGCCCCGGCCTGCCTGGAGCTGCTGGCAGGTGCCACCGGAGGGAAGCTTTGCCCCCACTCTGTCCTTGGCCACCCTGGCCCTCAGGCTGGCTGCTGGCTGCCAGCTGGCTGCTGGCACAGCTCTGGGGGCAGAGATGGGATTGGGGTGCTGGGAGGTGGGAGCTTGCCTGGGGGTGCCCTCTTCTCTGGGGGTGCCCTCTTCCCTGGGTACCTTCTGTGGGTACCTTCTGTTGGTACCTTCAGTGAGTGCCCTCTCCTCTAGGTACCTTCTTCTGTGGGCACCTTCTTTGGGTACCCTCAGTGGGTACCCACTTCTCTGGGTACCTTCTCTGGGCACCTTCCTGTGGATGCCCTCTTCTCTCTGGGTACCTTCTGTGGGCCCCTTCAGTGGGTGCCCTCTTCTCTGGGTGCCCTCTTCTCTGGGTGTCTCCAGGAGCACAGGGGCTCCTCAGGGAGAGGGGCAGATGGGGCTGTGGCAGCTGGGGTTGGCTCTGCCCTCAGTCATGGGCACAGCTGGCTGGGGGGTGGGGGGCATGCCTCTGGGCTTGCTTAGCCCCAGGTTCCCCAACCCCCCACTTCAAACCAGCTCCAGCCAGACCAGCCCCTTCCCTTGCCCTGGATCCACCCAGACCTCTGCCTCCAGCCCCTTCCCTTGCCCTGGATCCACCCAGACCTCTGCCTCCAGCCCCTTCCCTTGCCCTGGATCCACCCAGACCTCTGCCTCCCAGCCCCTTCCCTTGCCCTGGATCCACCCAGACCTCTGCCTCCAGCCCCTTCCCATGCCCTGGATCCACCCAGACCTCTGCCTCCAGCCCCTTCCCTTGCCCTGGATCCACCCAGACCTCTGCCTCCCAGCCCCTTCCCTTGCCCTGGATCCACCCAGACCTCTGCCTCCAGCCCCTTCCCATGCCCTGGATCCACCCAGACCTCTGCCTCCAGCCCCTTCCCTTGCCCTGGATCCACCCAGACCTCTGCCTCCAGCCCCTTCCCTTGCCCTGGATCCACCCAGACCTCTGCCTCCAGCCCCCTCCCATGCCCTGGACCCACCCAGACCTCTGCCTCCAGCCCCCTCCCATGCCCTGGACCCACCCAGACCTCTGCCTCCAGCCCCTTCCCATGCCCTGGATCCACCCAGACCTCTGCCTCCCAGCCCCTTCCCATGCCTTGCACCCACCCAGACCTCTGCCTCCAGCCCCTTCCCATGCCCTGGACCCACCAAGATCTCTGCCTCCAAACCCTTCCCATGCCCTGGACCCACCAAGACCTCTTTCTGCCTCCAGCCCCTTCCCATGCCCTGGACCCACCAAGATCTCTGCCTCCAAACCCTTCCCATGCCCTGGACCCACCAAGATCTCTGCCTCCAAACCCTTCCCATGCCCTGGACCCACCAAGACCTCTTTCTGCCTCCAGCCCCTTCCCATGCCCTGGACCCACCAAGACCTCTTTCTGCCTCCAGCCCCTTCCCATGCCCTGGACCCACCAAGACCTCTCTCTGCCTCCAGCCCCTTCCCATGCCCTGGACCCACCCAGACCTCTCTCTGCCTCCCAGCCCCTTCCCACCAGGTGCTTGGCTTCCCATGGCCCAGCTGGGTGGCTCTGGGTGCTGTGACCACCTCCTGAGCTCCGGGGGGGGGGAACACACTGCAGCATCCAACACCAAATTCTTCTCCCCACCCACGGCCCCCAGGGCCATGCCAGCAGAGGCTGGGGAGGGGGGGAGGGAAGGGGGAACGACTTTGAAGTGGCCACATGAAGATGAAAGGGGTGGGATGGGGAAGGGGAGATTCGGACCCCCCAGTGCCTGCCTGCCACCTTGATCTTCCTCTTGGAACCCTTCTGATCTCTTTTTGCCACTTGGAAACCTCCTGATTTTGCTTTTCCCCACTCAGAACCCTCCTGATCTCTTTTATTTCCCCCCTTTGAATCCTCCTAATTCAGTTCATTGTCCCCTCCAAGCCCTCCTGGTCTATTGTTTTTTGCCCACCTAGGCCCCTCCAGACTTCATTTTTCCACCCAGAGGATTTCTCCTTTTATCTTTTCTCCAGTTCCAAACTTTCTGAGCCCTTTTCTGTCCC
This sequence comes from Melanerpes formicivorus, assembly GCF_026170545.1. Lineage (NCBI taxonomy): Eukaryota > Metazoa > Chordata > Aves > Piciformes > Picidae > Melanerpes > Melanerpes formicivorus. The sequence continues at coordinate 121,268 of NW_027142834.1, forward strand.
ACTCAGAAGCCTCCTGAGCTCTTTTCTGTCCCACTCAGAACCCTCCTGAGCCCTTTTCTGCCCTACTCAGAACCCTCCTGAGCCCTTTTCTGCCCCACTCAGAGCCCTCCTGAGCCCTTTTCTGCCCCACTCAGAACCCTCCTGATTTCCTTTTGCCACTTAAAATCCTCTTTCTTACTTCTTTTTCACCCTCCTAACTTTTTTCTATCCCACTTAGAACCTTCCTGGGTTTATTCTTTCCCCTTTACAAACCTCTTTAGTTCTTTTTCCCCCCCTTACAAACCTCTTTAGTTCTTTTCCCCCCCCTTTACAAACCTCTTTCCTTCTTTTTCCCCCCTTTACAAACCTCTTTCCTTCTTTTTCCCTCCTTTACAAACCTTTCCTTCTTTTCCCCCCTTTACCAACCTCTTTCCTTCTTTTTCCCTCCTTTACCAACCTCTTTCCTTCTTTTCCCACCTTTACAAACCTCTTTCCTTCTTTTTCCCTCCTTTACAAACCTTTCCTTCTTTTCCCCCCTTTACCAACCTCTTTCCTTCTTTTTCCCTCCTTTACAAACCTCTTTCCTTCTTTTTCCCTCCTTTACAAACCTCTTTCCTTCTTTTTCCCTCCTTTACAAACCTCTTTCCTTCTTTTTCCCTCCTTTACCAACCTCTTTCCTTCTTTTTCCCCCCTTTACAAACCTCTTCCCTTCTTTTTCCCCCCTTTACAAACCTCTTTCCTTCTTTTTTTCCCTCCTTTACAAACCTCTTTCCTTCTTTTTCCCCCCTTTACAAACCTCTTTCCTTCTTTTTTTCCCCTTTACAAACCTTTCCTTCATTTCCCCCCCTTTACAAACCTCTTTCCTTCTTTTTCCCCCACTTCAAAACCCTCTTTCTGTGTTTTCTTTTTCCACCTGGAACCTTCCTGACTTCATTTTCCCCCACTTCCAACCCTCCTGATCTTGCTTTTTCCCTACTTAAAAGGACCTCTTCCTTTCCTTCCTTATTTCCCCACTTGGAACCCTCCTGATTTTTTTCCTTTCCCCACTTCCAACCTCTTCTTTAGTTGTTTCTTTTCCCCTTAGAAACCTTCTGAGTTGCCTTTTTCTTTTCCCCCTCCTTAGAACTCTCCTGATTTGATTTCTTCCCCCCCCCCCCACTTCCAACCCTCCTGCTCTTTTACTTGTCCACTTCCCAACCTCTCCTCAGTTTATTTTGCCCCCACTTAAAAACCTCTTCATTATTTTGCCCCCACTTAGAACCCTCCTGGATCTTTTTATCTCCCACTCCCCAACCTCCTGAGCTTATTTTCCCTGCTCCCCAACCTCCTGAGCTTATTTTCCCCCACTCCCAAACCTCCTAAGCTTCTTTTCCCCACTCCCAAACCTCCTGAGCTTCTTTTTCCTCACTTAAAAACCCTCTCTATTATTTTTCACCCCATTTAGAACCCTCCTGAGTTTTTCTTTCCCACTTAGAACCCTGCTGGATCTTTTCATCTCCCACTCCCCAACCTCCTGACCTTCTTTCCCCCACTCCCCAACCTCCTGACCTTCTTTCCCCCACTCCCCAACCTCCTGACTTTCTTTTCCCCCCACTCCCCAACCTCCTGACCTTCTTTTCCCCCCACTCCCCATCCTCCTGAGCTTCTTTCCCCCTACTCCCCAACCTCCTGAGCTTCTTTCCCCCCACTCCCCAACCTCCTGACCTTCTTTCCCCCCACTCCCCAACCTCCTGACCTTCTTTCCCCCCAAGTCCCAAACCTCCTGAGCTTCTTTCCCCCCACTCCCCAACCTCCTGACTTTCTTTTCCCCCCATTCCCCAACCTCCTGAGCTGCTTTTCCCCCACTCCCCATCCTCCTGACCTTCTTTCCCCCACTCCCCAACCTCCTGACTTTCTTTTCCCCCACTCCCCAACCTCCTGACTTTCTTTTCCCCCCACTCCCCAACCTCCTGACCTTCTTTTCCCCCCACTCCCCATCCTCCTGAGCTTCTTTCCCCCTACTTCCCAGCCTCCTGAGCTGCTTTCCCCCCACTCCCCAACCTCCTGACCTTCTTTCCCCCCCCTTAAAAAACCTCTCCATTATTTTCCCCCCACTTCAGAACCCTCCTGAGTTTTTCTTTCCCCCTCACAACCTTCCTGATTTCCCCTCCCCACTTCCACCCTGACTTTTTACTGCAGCTGGGAGGCCATGGGGGGATGGGGGGAGAGAAAAGAGGACTTTAGGGCAGCAAGGAGTGAGGTGAGACCCCCACACCCCCCTACCCCCCCTTCAAAGGGGTTTGTTGTTCTGTGGAGGGCTTGCCAGCCCCCCCCCCCCCCCACCAGAAAATGAGGGGAACAGGGTGTCCCACACCAGAATTAGTTCAGGACAGGTGGACTTGGGGCCCTTGGCTCCCTCTCAAAGGCAAGTAGGGAGCTGGGATTGGATGGGATGGGGCTGGGGAAGGGGAGGGGGGGGGGCAGAGGAATGGAGCATATGGTATCCATAGCTGGAAAAGTACTGGCTGCTGGCAGGGGGACCTGGTGCCATGGGTTGGGGGAGAGGGGGGGGTTGTCTCCCCTCCTTGCTGGAGGGGTCCCCTCCCCACCTTCCCCCCACCCCAGAGATGATTTGTTTCCCCCCTGGTTCATTCAGCAGGAGCTCAAAGGCTGGGGGCAGCTCCTGGCTGGAGCTGGCTGCCTGCTGGTTAGGCACTGGGGCTGTAAGGGGGGAGGGGAGCAGCCCCCCCTGACCCCCTCCCCCCAGATCCCTCCCCTAGGGAGACCCCCAGTGTGTGCTGGCAGCTCCCTCGAGGGGGGCTGGATGGGGGCAGCACAACTGCAGGGGGAGCAGAGACCTCAACCTTTGCTCTGCTGTGCCAGGGCAGGAGCTGTACAGGGGGCTGGGAGCAGGGCTGGGGTTGGGGGGGGGCTGGGAGCACGGTTGAGGCTGGGGGGGGGGTCTGGGAGCACTATTGGGGTTGGGGGGGGGGGGGTCCTGGGAGCAGTGTTGGTGTGGAGGAGGGTCTGGGAGCAGTGCTGGGGCTGCGGGGGGGCTGGGAGCAGTGCTGGGGCTGGGGGGGGTCTGGGAACAGGGCTGGGGCTGGGGGGGGGGGCTGGGAGCAGGGATGGGGTTGGGGGGGGTCTGGGAGCAGTGCTGGGGCTGGGGGGGGCTGGGAGCAGGGCTGGGGGGGTCTGGAAGCAGGGATGGGGTTGGGGGGGGTCTGGGAGCACTGTTGGGGTTGGGGTCACAGCATCCCCAGCTGCCCCCAGCTCTGCCATGCCAGGCAGATTGGTTTCCCTGTGCCAGGGCTGGGGTTGGCAGCCTGGCTTGGGCTGAAACAAACCCAGCTGAGCCCCCCCCAGCCCCCCCCTCCCCCAGCACCACCCAGGCTGTGGGGCCAAGGGGCATGGAGGGGGAGGGGGGGGTTGGGGGCACCTGCAGAGCCCTGGCCCCCAGCTGTATGACCTTGCAGCTGGGGGATGCCAGCTCAGCTGTGCCAGGGGTGCCCAGCAGCTCAGCTGTGCCAGGGGTGCCCAGCAGCTCAGCTGTGCCAGGGCTGCCCAGCAGCTCTGCTGTGCCCAGGGGTGCCCACCAGCTCAGCTCTGCCAGGGGTGCCACCAGCTCTGCTGTACCAGGGGTGCCCACCAGCTCAACTCTGCCAGGGGGTGCCCACCAGCTCAGCTGTGCCAGGGGTGCTCACCAGCTCTGCTGTGCCAGGGGTGCCCACCAGCTCTGCTGTGCCAGGGGTGCCCACCAGCTCTGCTGTACCAGGGGGTGCCCACCAGCTCAGCTGTGCCGGGGTGCCCACCAGCTCTGCTGTACCAGGGGGTGCCCACCAGCTCATCTGTAACAGGGGTGCCCACCAGCTCAACTCTGCCAGGGGGTGCCCACCAGCTCTGCTGTGCCAGGGGTGCCCACCAGCTCTGCTGTACCAGGGGGTGCCCACCAGCTCATCTGTAACAGGGGTGCCCACCAGCTCAACTCTGCCAGGGGGTGCCCACCAGCTCAGCTGTGCCAGGGGTGCCCACCAGCTCAGCTGTGCCAGGGGTGCCCAGCAGCTCTGCTGTGCCCAGGGGTGCCCACCAGCTCAGCTGTGCCAACTGTGCCACCAGCTGTGGGGTTTGGGTGGAGGGGGCTGCAGTGGGGCTGAGGAAAGGGAGAGGGGGTGGGGGGGGGCGAGTTGCTGCCCACAGGTTCATTAGTCACTGTGTTAATGAGCAGTGATGCTGAATCACCCCCACCCCCTGCCCGGGGGGAGCCCCAGAGCAGCCCCCGCGGCAGCCCAACCCCCAGGAGAGGGCTGGAGGCTGGCAGAGGGGGGTGGGGAGGGGTCCCCAGCAGCTCCCCTTTGGCCCTGCCCAAGCTGGGAGCTGGGAGGCAGCTCGGGAGGGGACTCTGTCTCCATGGACACCCTGAGAGTGGCTGCAGGGAGAGGCTGGGGCCAGCCCCCCCCCCGGGTCCCCCTCTGAGACCCTCCCAGCGTGGGGGGCTTGGAAGGGACCCCTGGACCTCAGCCAGCCCAACCCCCCCTGCCCCTGCAGGGCACCCACAGCACAGTGCCCAGGGGCACAGTGCCCGGGGGGGGTTGGAAGCTCTCCACAACCTCTCTGGGCAGCCTGCTCCAGGCTCCAGCACCCTCACACCAAACAACTTTCTCCTCCTGGCTGCCACTCTGTGCCCCTTGCCCCTTGCCCTGGCCCTGGCCACCACTCAGCAGAGCCTGGCCCCAGCCTCTTGCCCCCCACAGCTCCTTTAGCTCTTGCTGAGCATTGCTCAGCTGCCCTCTGGGGCTGCTCTTCTGCAGGCTCTCAGCCCCAGGGCTCTCAGCCTTTGCTGCTGCCAGAGCTGCTCCAGGCCCCTCAGCACCTCCCCAGCCTGCCCTGGGCCCTCCCCAGCCCTTCTCTGTCCCCCTGCAGCTGGAGGCAGGGCTGCAGCTGTGGCCTCAGCAGGGCAGGGCAGAGCAGAGGGGCAGCAGCAGCTCCCTTGCCCTGCTGCCCACACTCTCCTCCATGCCCACCCCTCCAGGACCCCGTTGGTCTCCTTGGCCCCAAGGCCACTTTGCTGGCTCCTGGCCATGCAGTTGGCCCCCAGCACTCCCAGGTGCTCCTTGGAGCCCCTGCCCCGGGGCCAAGGCTGGCAGCAGGCAGCCCCACGCCGCCCACCCCAGCCCTGGCCCTGCGCCCGGCCCTGGCACCTCCACCACCCTCCCCCTGCCCTGCTTCCACCACAGCCACCCCCCAGGCTGAGAAGGGAGTTGGGGAAGGTGGGGAGGGGGCTGCTGGGGGTGGGAAAACCCAACTGTGCCACCCCCACACCCTCCCCCCCCCAGCCCCCAGCGCCAGGCTGGCTGCCAGCCCCCAGCGGGCACCACCACCCTGCTTCAGGCAGCCCTGTGCCATCTGCCTGCGCCTGACCCCCTGGCTCCCACTGCAGGAAACGCTGGCTGGATGCTGCAGTTAATTGGTGGTGTTAATTAGCACGTTATTAACCACTCCCCCCAGCCCCCCCAGCCCCCTCCCCACACACTCCCCCTGCTCCGCGCAGGCTCCGGGCAATGCCAAGGCACTGCTGCAGGGCAGGGAGGGCCAGCCCTGCTTCCAGTGGTGCCAGGGGGGTAAGCTGGGTGCTGGTAGGGTGCTGAGGATGATGAAGGAGGGGTGCCAGCGGGCAGCCCCCCCCCCCCCCCCCCCCAGCAGGCAGCTCCCCAGATGGGCAGGGAGTGGCAGAGGGCAGCGTTGTTACAACATGTGGAGCTGGAAGCATCCAGGGTGTGCCAAGTGTGGTGCCAGTGGTGCCAGGGGGGCAAGCTGGGTGCTGAGGATGATGAAGGAGGGGTGCCAGCAGGCAGCCCCCCCAGCAGGCAGCTCCCAACAAGGGCAGGGAGCTCCCCAGATGGGCAGGGAGCGATAGAGGGCAGCGTTGTTACAACCTGAGGAGCTGGAAGCATCCAGGGTGTGCCAAGTGTGGTTTCAGTGATGCCAGGGGGGCAAGCTGGGTGCTGAGGATGATGAAGGGGAGGGGTGCCAGTGGGCAGCCCCCCAGCAGGCAGCTCCCCAGCTGAGCAGGGGATGGCAGCGTTGTTACAACCTGAGGAGCTGGAAGCATCCAGGGTGTGCCAAGTGTGGTTCCAGTGGTGCCAGGGGGGTAAGCTGGGTGCTGGTAGGGTGCTGAGGATGATGAAGGAGGGGTGCCAGCAGGCAGCCCCCCCCCCCCCAGCAGGCAGCTCCCCAGATGGGCAGGAAGCAGCAGAGGGCAGCGTTGTTACAACCTGAGGAGCTGGAAGCATCCAGGGTGTGCCAAGTGTGGTTCCAGTGGTGCCAGGGGGGCAAGCTGGTTGTGGGGAGGGTGCTGAGGATGATGAAGGAGGGGTGCCAGCGGGCAGCCCCCCCAGCAGGCAGCTCCCCACACGGGCAGGCAGCTCCCCAGATGGGCAGGAAGCAGGGGAGGGCAGCGTTGTTACAACCTGAGGAGCTGGAAGCATCCAGGGTGTGCCAAGTGTGGTTTCAGTGATGCCAGGGGGGCAAGCTGGGTGCTGAGGATGATGAAGGGGAGGGGTGCCAGTGGGCAGCCCCCCAGCAGGCAGCTCCCCAGCTGAGCAGGGGATGGCAGCATTGTTACAACCTGAGGAGCTGGAAGCATCCAGGGTGTGCCAAGTGTGGTTCCAGTGGTGCTAGGGGGGCAAGCTGGGTGCTGAGGATGATGAAAGGGGGGTGCCAGCGGGCAGCCCCCCCAGCAGGCAGCTCCCAACAAGGGCAGGGAGCTCCCCAGATGGGCAGGGAGCAGGGGAGGGCAGCGTTGCTACAACCTGAGGAGCTGGAAGCATCCAGGGTGTGCCAAGTGTGGTTCCAGTGATGCCAGGGGGGCAAGCTGGGCACTGGGAGGGTGCTGAGGATGATGAAGAGAGGGTGCTGAGGATGATGAAGGAGGGGTGCCAGCGGGCAGGACCCCCAGCAGGCAGTTCCCCAGCTGAGCAGGGCGCAGGGGAGGGCAGCGCTGGAAGCGTCCGAGGGGGGCCGGGGGTAGCAGCACCGCATGGGAGAAGCTATTTTAGACACAGAGGCTGAGCCGGGGAGAGGAGGAGGAGGGTGGAGGGGGGTGGGGAAGCTTCTTTCCCAGCCCCCCCCCTTCTCCCCTGCCAGCCTTTTATTGGGTTGCCTGCAGGTTGTGTACTACAGCGAGATGCAGAAGATCTTCGGGGAGCTGGCGGCGCAGGTGGAGCGGCCGGGCCGCAGCGACGAGCAGCGCCAGCAGGAGAACGACGCCAAGCTGGCCGAGCTCAGGGCCCTCTCCATCGTGGCTGACGACTGAGGGAGGTGGGAGGGGGAAAGGGAGAGCTAGGCAGTGGGGATCCAGCCCCTTGCATCCCCCCCCCCCCAAGTCCTCAGCCCCTGGCCCAGCCGCTGCTCCGCTTCTCCTCGCTCCCCGCGGCGAGCTCCGGGGCTCAGCCCCCACCCCAAGGCTTTGCCCCTGGGGGTGTTGGGCTCTGGGTGAGCCTTGGGGGTGCCCTGCTGGGTCCCACAGGGAGGAGCTGGGGTGGCTGTGACCCCTGCTTGCAGCCCATTCCTCTTGGCCTTCGTTAGAGCAAGCCCTGGGTGCTGCTGCCCCTGGCGGTGCTGGTCCTGCCCTGCCCCGGGGTGAGCTCAAGTGCCCTTTGCCCACCTCTGGCCCTGCCCTCAGCTGTTGGGTGGGCTGCAGATGAGCCTTGGGGGTGCCCTTCCAATCTGGTATTCTGGTCCCAAAGGGAGGAGCTGGGGTGGTTCTGGCCCCTGCCCACAGCCCATTCCTCTTGGCCTTCATCAGAGCAAGCCCTGGGTGCTGCTGCCCCTGCCCAGCTGGAGCAGCCCTGGTCCTGCCCTGCCCAGGGGTGAGATCAAGTGCCCTTTGCCCACCTCCAGCACTGCCCTCAGGTGTTGGGTGGGCTGCAGATGAGCCTGGGGAGCTCCCCCCCCCACTTCCAAGCTGGCATGCAGCTCTGTGCCCAAGGGAACATCTGGGCCTGCCTCTGCCCCTGCCTCCTGCCCCTTGTTGCCTGCATTGGAGCAGGGACTCAGCTGAGCACAGGGAGCAAGCCCTGGGTGCTGCTGCCCCTTCCTAGGTGCCAGCTTGCTGCTGGGACAACACTGCTCCAGCCCTGCCAGCACCAAACCACAGCCTGGAGCTGGGCCAGGCTCCTTACCAGGGCTAAGCCCCTCCTGGGCCATTCATTTTGTGCCTTTGGAGCCCAGGAGCCTCCCCCAGGGAGGTTAAAACCTCTCACCTGCCCTTGGTGGAGGGAGGAGAGGAGGGGGAGGAAGGGGCTGGGTACCCCCTGCCAAGCCTCCAGCACTGCCAGCTGCTGCACCCACCCCAATTGAACCAGGAAGAGGAGAAGATGCCCCCAGCCCCACAGCTGGGGGGGCAGAGGGGGTGCCCAAAGGCACAGCACTGGCTCTGTGAGTGCCCACCCAGGGGGCTTGGGGAGCCCAGAAGGGAAGATGAGGAGAGGAGAAAGGATGCAAAAGGGAACTGCAAGCCCAGGGAAGATTTGGGGTGGGGGCTGCAGAGCCAGAGCTGCCCCCCCCGGGTGCTTGTGTTGGGCTGGGGGGGTAAGGGAGGGGCAAACGCAGAGGTTGAGGGCTCCACCACTCCTCAAATAAAAGTTTCTGGCAGCACAGAGGCAGGGTTTGTGTCCTGGGGGGGGGGTTGGGGATGCAGGGTGCCAAGGCTGGGCTGCTGCTGCCCTCTGCTGCCATCTGCCAGCCAGTGCCACCCTGCAGAGCAGGCAGCAGGGCCTGGGGCCTTGCCTCCCAGCCCTCTGCTCTGCCTCCAGGGCTGTGGGGCTGGCAGCTGGAGAAAGGCTTTAAGGGGTGGGAAAGAGGGGAGGGAGGGAGGAGGTTGAAGAGCCCCTGGCCCCCACACAACCCCCCCTGAAGAAAGAAGGCAAGAAGAAGGCTGCAGCAAAGCACAAACCACAGCAGGCTTGGAGCCTCAGCTCAGGGGGGGTTGAGCTGGGGGGGAAGGGGGCTTGGGCACATGGAGGAGCTGCAGGAGCCAGCCTGTCCCTGGGTGGAGCCAGCTGCAGCCAAGAAGCCTGCCCTGGGCACACTGGCACCAAGAGACCCCCTCCAAGCTGCTGGGCACAGCAGGCACCAGGCTGCTGTGCCCTCTGGGAGCCTCCAGCCTCAGCCAGTGCCCAGCTGTGGGTCCAGCCCAGGGCATGGAGGTGGCCTCCTGCCCCATCTCCAGCCCACACAAGATCTCCTCCCTCAGGGGCTCCCCTTAGGCACCAGAACACAGCCCCCAGCTGCCACCAGGCCTGCAGGGAGAGGGCTGGGACAGAAGGAGCTCCCTGGGGACCTTGCACCATCCCTGGCCAGGTGGTGGCTTCCAGGGAGGCTTCCCAGGGCCTCCTTCCCCCTCCAGCATCCACAGATCTTCATCAAGCAGCCTAGGAGAGAGGAGAAGGGTGAGAGGCAGCTGGCAAAGGTGGCACCCATGGCCCAGCTCAGTCCCAGCAGGAGTTGGGTTGGAAGAGACCTTTCAGGTCCTGGAGCTGAAGCATCAACCCAGCCCTGCCAGGGCACCACCAAACCCTGGCCCTCAGCACCACAGCTCCATGGCCTTGAGAGCCCTCCAGGGATGGGGCCCTGGGCAGCCTGGGCCAGGCCTGGACAACCCTCAAGGGGATGAAATTGTTCCTCATGGCCAAGCTGAACCTGCCCTGGGGCAGCTTGAGGCCATTGCCTCTTGTCCTGTTCCTTGGGAGCAGAGCCCAGCCCCCACCTGGCTCCAGCCTCCTCTCCGGGAGCTGCAGAGAGCAAGGAGGGCTCTCCTCAGCCTCCTCCCCAGCTCCCTCAGCTGCTCCTCCCCAGCCCTCTTTTCCAGACCCTTCCCCAGCTCTGCTGCCCTTCTCTGGCCCTGCTCCAGCCCTCAGTGTCCTGGGAGTGAGGAGCCCAACCCTGAGCCCAGCCCCCAGGGTGCGACCTCAGAGCACCCAGGGCTGCCCCTGCCCAGCCTGCGCCCAGACCTCGGCCAGGTGCCCATGGGGCCAACCCAAACCTCCTCCCCCAGCAGGGAGAGCTTCCCCTGCCCTCAGCTCTTCCCTGCCAGCCCGTGCTGGGCCAGGTGGAAGCAAACCCTGAGGGGTTGCCAAGGGTACCCAGAGCAGGGCTGCTGGATTCCACTGCCCCCAAGGAGCTGAGCATCCCCCCCAGGGCTGTCCCGTGGGGGATGTGTCGGGAGCAGAGCCCTGGCACACCCTGTGCTGGCTCCAGAGTGGGCAGAGGTCCCTGGCAGGGTGGGCAGTGCCACACTGCCCTCTGAAGCCAGGTTCAACCCCACCTGAGCTCTCCAACACCCGGAGTGGGTTTGCCCACGGCACTGTGGCACAGCCCTTTGCAGAGCTGCCAGCTGAACCCCAGCCCTCTGCCTCCCCTCCATCCCCACCCTCCACCGTGCAGCCCCTGCCCAGCCCAGCCCAGCTCCTCTTTCGTGCCCCCAGCTCCTCCTCCTCCTGCTGTCCCTGCACTCCAGAAGGATTTCTCTCAGGGGAAACTTCCCCAGAGCAGGGCAAACAGAAAGCTGCTCCTGTGCCAGGGGTTGGTGCCACACACCAGCAGGGCAGCTCCAGGCTTCACCTCCTCTCCTAGAAGTGGCTAACGACCTGGCTCCCCAGCACCCCCAAGAGCCCAGCAGCAACAGGGAGAAGGAAAAGGAACCCTGCAAGCACTGCTGGCTGAAGAACAGCAGCAGCCAGACCTCCAAAGGGGCAGAGGGGAGGAGGTGCCACTGCCTGGAGGTGCCACTCACCACTGCTGGCTGAAGAACAGCAGCAGCCAGACCTCCAAAGGGCAGAGGGGAGGAGGTGCCACTGCCTGGAGGTGCCACTCACCACCTCATGCCTCCCCCACAAGCGTGGGGACAGCACCAGGGGGGAGCCACCCCACGATGGGGAGCATTCTCTGCCACCCAGCACAACCTCATCCTCTGTCCTCTCCAGCAGGGCCAGGGAATGAGCCTGGTCACATCCCACCACCCCAACTTTCCTCCTCTTCCTCCCTCCCTCCTCTTCTAAGGCCAGGCTGGATGTGGCTGTGAGCAACCTGCTGCGGTGTGAGGTGTCCCTGGCCATGGCAGGGGGGTTGGAACTGGCTGAGCCTTGAGGACCCTTCCAGCCCTGACAGCTCTGTGATCCTGCCCTGGGACAAGACCCCCAGGGGGCACAAGCAGGTGCTGCAGATGCCAGCTGCCCCCCCTCCCATCAAGCAGCCCCAACAGCAGCCCTCCCCCCAAAAAACCCAAGGCCTTTCCCCTCAGGCTGGCTGAATGAACCCTTCCCAGGGCTGCCAGCACCACCACACCTCTGCCCCTGCCCCTTGGTTTGCTTCCCTGGCTGCCCAGGAGCCTTCCCTTGCTCAGGGTGATCTGGGGACACCAGATAGCAAACCTCCCTCCTCCTCCTCACCTTGACCCTGTAATAGCATCATCCAGAGTGGCCTCAGCATCCCCCAGAGGGGCCCCAGCATCCTCTTTGGGGTCTGCCCCCAGGCTGGGTTGGCAGCAGTGAGGGGGCAGAAGAGCTGCCAGGGGGCTGGGTGGGAGCCCAGGGCTGGGTGCCCTGAGCCTTAGGCCAGAGAGGTCCTCTCTGACCACAGACACCACCCTCAAACCCAGCCCCTGTGTGGCCAAAGCACCCAGGCAGGGAGGGCCCTGGGGCTTCAGGGCTGGCCTGGGTGAGGGTCCAGGAGGCACAGGACAGGAGGAGAGGGGGCTGCCTAAAGCTCACCCCACGGTGGGGACCCTTTCTGGTCCTTGTCACCTCGCCTGAGTCCCTCCAGCCCCCTTGCTCCTCACCTTGCTGAGACCACCCCAGGTGGCTCAGGGAGCGGATGGGAGGCAATGGGAAGAGTTTCACTGCCAGGGAGGAGGGGAACAAGGACCACAAGACCCCAGGAGCGCTTCAGCCCCGGGAAACCTCCACACCTCCAGCCAGAGACCAACCCCGTGCCGTTCCCCCCCTGCCCCCGAGGGATGGGCACTCACCTTCCCTGGGAGGCAGCAGTGGGGTGCAGGAGGCTGGAGCCAGGGCTCCTGGGATGGTGGGAACGGGGCTGGGATGCTCGGGAAGTGCTGCTGGGAAGGGGCAACAGGGCAGGAACGGGCAGGGAAAACGGGGGGGAGGGGGAAGGGGGGGTGGGTGTGGAGGAGGTGAGGAGGGGGCTGGGAGGGTACCCGGAGCCGAGCCGGGGCTTGCAGGCAGCTCTCACCAGCATCCTCCTGGGCTGTGCTCCCTGGTCCTGCACCGCCGGGCCCGACCGCAGCGGGAGGGGCTCCCCGGAGGGGCTCCTCCCCCCCTCCCCGCCCTCCAAACCTCAGCTGGAAGAGCATCTCCCCTCCCCCCGCCCCCAAACCCCCCCGGGGCTGGGCGGCGCTCCAAGGGGGAGCACCTCGGAGGACCACTTTGTCCTGCCCACACCATAGGATGCGATCAGGAGCAACCCTCCCCACCCCCGGCGAGGACCCGTCCCCCCTCACATCCCCCACCCCCCGGTTCCCGGTGCCCCTTCCCCACCCACCTGCAGCAGCAGCTCGGGGGGGAGGGGGGGATGAGCTTGAAGCCCCCCAGACGCTGTGGGACCCCACTCGGGGCTGACCGTGGAGGAGATCCGGATGGGGGGGGGGGGGGGAACAAGAGGGGCTGGGCAAAGCCGTCGGAAGTGATGAGGTGGTGACGTAGCTTTGAGTGACGTCACGGGGGGAGGTGAGGTCGAGGCGTGACGTCACCACGCAGCTGCCCATGACCTCACAATGACCCCGGCCAGCTCTGACAGTGCCAAGTCTTTATTGGGTGGAAAAATGAGGATTTGAGTGGGGGGGAGGGGGGTGGCACCGGGTCGGGGACCGGCCCCGGGTGGGTGTGACGTCAGAGGGCGGGGTGTGACGTCAAAGGTGCAGCGTTGTTCCTCCATGCGAGGGGGGGAAGGGGGGGGCGTGGGGGAGGAGGAGGAGGGGTCTGGGCCGCCCCTCCAAGCCCCCTACCTGCAGCGCCCCCCCCGGAGGGAGCGGCGAGCCAGGCGAGTGAGCAGCAGCTTCACCCTGCCCCAGCGCCCATCCTGCCGGCAGAAACGGCACCAGTGAGGGGGGGACACGCACACGGAGACCCCCACCCGCCCACCTCACCCTCCCCCCCAAGCCCCTCACCTTGTCTGCTGCTGGGGGGCTCCCCCCCCTCTCGCAGGGATCCAGCAGGTTGGGGGAGCTGGCAGAGTGCCCCCAGGTCCTGCTGCACGGCCCAGGGGCTGCGCGGGGGAGGGGGACAAAGGGGGTGAGGAGGGGGAGAGAAAGGGGGTGTGGGGGTGGTCCCACCGCCCCCTCTCCTCCCCCTGCTCACCTGGAGCCTGGCTGTCGGAGCAGGAGCGTGGCCGGAACCGCTCCCCCCTCCACACTGCGTCCGGGGGGGGCTGGGGGTGCTGAGGGGAGGCAGGGGGTGAACTGGGAACACCCCCCCAGGACCACCCTGCGCCCTCCCTGGGGAGGGTTGCCCCCTTCCCCCCCCCATCTTCCTCCCCATAGTCTCCCAGGGGTCCCCCTCAGTACTCCTCCACCATGGCCCCCCCAACATCCTCCCAAGGGGTGAGCTGGGGCCACCCCCTGCCCCCCCCCCAAAATCTTGTTCCCCACATCCTCCCAGGCATGAGCCAGGACCACCCCCAGCACCCATGGACAACTCATCCTCCCGGGGGGGTTGATCTGGGACCCCCCAATCTTCCTCCATCACCACCCCCCCCCCCATCCTCCCAGGGGGTGAACTGAGCCCCCCAGCACCACCCCCACAGCCTCCCCCGGCCCTCACCGTGGTGTCAGGGTGGCTGTGCCCAGCCTGTGCCACCTGCTGCCTCAGGAGCAGGTTGTCCTGCTGCAGCCGTGCCAGGTGCTCCAGCAGCTGGCAGACGTGTTCCAGGTACTGCAGCCCCTGCCCTGGCACCGGCACCGTCGCCTCGGGCACAGCCTGCGGGTGAGGGGGCACTGCATGGCTCCCAGCCAGCCACTGCCCCTCCTCCCCAGCCACAGCTTCCCTCTGCCCCATCTCTCACCGCTCCGTCAGGGTGCTCCACCTCGGGCTCCTCCCGCTGCCGGGATTCCCGTGCCAGCTGTGCCCACAGTTTGGCCGCGCTGGCGCCGTGCCGGCCCGGCTGGCGTGGGCATCGCCCCGCTGCCCGCTGCCTCCTGCTCCGCTGGGCCGCCTGCAGCAGTTTCTTACTGCCCGAGCGGCTGTGGGGCGGCCGGGAAGGTTCTGTGCCAGGCTGCCCCCCGGGGGGGAGGCTCTGGGGGAGCGAGAAGCTGCTGCGGGAGCCCAGGGGGGTGAGGGGCGAGTGCTCGTTGCTGGGCATCTCCACCCCGGAGTCCTCCGACTCGCACCTGGGGAGCTGCCGGCGTTCCAGGGGGCTGCTGGAGGAGAGGACTGGCCCTGGGGAGGGTCCCCAGCCGCTCACCGCCTCCCCCCGGGGCCGCTCCGGGCTCTCCCGCAGCCGGCGGTAGATGCTGGCGGAGGTGCCAACCACGCAGCTCTCCGCAGTCTCCCAGGGACCATCTGCGGGGTGAAAGGGGCACGGCTGGGGTCCTCGGGCAGGGCGAGGTGCCCACCGCCCCTCCTATCCCCCACAGCCACCCTACACCAGCTCCGGCCGTGCCCACTGCCATGCCGAGTGCCAGTCCCCCTGCCCGGTGACCCTGCTCCGGAGAGTGCCCCCGGCCCTGCCCCGTGCTGGGGGGTGCCCATACCATGGTGGCACAGTCGCCACTGCTCCCAGAAACACATCCCCACACCCACCCCATCCTCCCAAACCACTCTGAGAAGCACCAACCACCCTCACCCCGACCTGCACGAGTGGGTGCCCTCCTCCCACCACCCTCCCCAGCTCAGTGCCAGCCCCCCCCAGGGCACAGCAGGGCTGCAGGATCCATCCCCCAGCACAGGATGGCTCCAGGGACCACCAGCTTCTCACACTTGTGCCCACAGCGTGGGGGACACCACCTGCCGATGCAGAGCTCGGGGTGGGCTCATGGGGTGGTGCTGGGCGGGGGTCTCACCCCCTGTCCCCAACCAGCCCACAGCAGAGGGCTCAGGGAGGTCGGGAGCAAAGCTTTGGCCTCCTCCCTTTACTCCCTTTGGGGTTCAGAGCTTCCCGCCCTCGCCAGACCCTCCAGAGACCCTTGCTTAAGGCTCAGCCCTCACCCCCCAGCACCCCCAGACTCACAGCAGCTGAACCTCCTCTTCCAGCCACCGCAGGAGCCGCCCCACATCTCGGCAGCCTCCGGCCGGGAGCCAGTCCCCAGCTCCCTTTTATAGCCTCCCCAGGCAGCCCCGGGCCCGGGGAGCCGCAGCACCTCCTCACAGGACTGGTTCCCAACTGGTTCCTCGCAGGAGCTGCGACTCGGTGCTACTGGCTGGACCGGTGGGGAAGGGCTCCCCTCCCAGCCCCCACTGGGAACGGCGAGAGAGGCTGCTCGGGAAGCCGGCAGCCAGCCCCGCGGCTCAGGGCTCTGGATTCACTGGGCAGGGGTCCCCCGGGGAGCCCAGACCCCTTGCCCTGCCGCTGCGGGGGTCTCCCGGGGAGCCCAGACCCCTTGCCCTGCCGCTGCGGGGGTCTCCCGGGGAGGCCAGACCCCTTGCCCTGCCGCTGCGGGGGTCTCCCGGGGAGCCCAGACCCCTGCCCCGCCGCTGCGGGGGTCTCCTCTCCCGGGGAGCCCAGACCCTTGCCCTGCCGCTGCAGGGGTCCCAGATCCCTGCTCTGCGGCTGCGGGGGTCCCCCGGCGATTCCAGGCGCCTGTTCTACCCCTGCCCTGCCGCTGCGGGGGTCTCCTGGCGAGCCCAGACCCCTGCCCTGTCTCAGGAGTGGCCCGGGGAGCCCAGACCCCTGCCCTGCCCCTGCGGGGGTCCCCCGGAGATCCCAGCCCCCTGCCCTGCCCCTGCGGGGGTCCCCCGGCGAGCCCAGCCCCCTGCCCTGCCCCTGCGGGGGTCCCCCGGCGAGCCCAGCCCCCTGCCCTGTCTCAGGACCCCCCCAAGGATCCCAAATCGCTGCCCTGCTGCGGGAGGCACTCACCCTGCACCCCCCATGGAGCCCGAGGCCGGTGCCCGCCCTGGCACGGGAGCTGGCAGCGGGAGGCTGCGGCCAGCCCCCGGCACACCCCCGCGGGACAATCCTGCTGTTCAGCAGCCACATGAATCCCAGCAATGCCCGGGGGGGGCTGCCCCCCTCCGCCCGGCCTCCCAGCACAGCCAGCAGCCCCCAGCCCACGCTCCCCGGTTTCCACGGGCAGCGTGGGACGGCCCCACGTGCCAAGGGGGCCACGGGGCTCCCGGGCACGGCGCTTGCCCAGCCTCCGAAAGACTTCCTCGGAGCTCAGACCCCTCCTCTGGGGGGGTCACAAGGGGTTCCCCAACTCCAGCTGAGCTCAAACCTCCTCCCTGGCAGCTGCCACTAGGCTGGGGAGGGTCTGAGGGCGCCCCCCAAAGCCACAGCTCCTGCTCAGAGCCCCCCAATATCTCCTAAGCTTTGCTGCTTGGAAGGGGGATACCCAGCACAGCCTCAGCTGGGGGTGGGGGGCACCTAAAGATGGGGGGAGGGCTCCTGAACCCCAGCAGGCTCCAACCCGGGGCAGGCAGGGACCCCCCGCCCCCAGCCCAGGCACTGGGAGGCAAATCCCAGTTTGAATTCCCAGTACAGGCAGCAGCCTGCGCTCCGCCCAGCATGGGGGGGTGGGAGGGGTGGTCGTGGAACCACACAAAGGGGGGTCCATGGACCCCCTTCAACAGGGACACCGCACATTGAGGGGTGCCAGGAGCCCCTCCAGCACAAATAACACTGACTGGGGGGTGCCAAAGACCCCCTGCATCCTCCCCTGTGAAATTAGGGGGCGTCAGGACCCCCTGCATCCTCCCCTGTGAAATTAGGGGGTGCCAGGGACTTCCAGCGACATCCCCCCCGCCACTTCAGCACAGAAGCCGCAAGGTGAGGGGAGGGGGATGGTGCCGGGGGAGGGGGATGGTGCCAGGGAGCTCCAGGTCCCCCTCCAGCACAGACCGCCCCCTCCCCCCCAGTCAGGGCTCCTTGAGGATCCCCTTCCAGCAAGAACTTGGCAGACCCTCAAACCAGGACCCCCAGGACTCCCCCTCAGCTGTATGATGCTGCGGGTGCCCCCCATAGCCCCAGGTGCCCCAAACTCACCCTGCTGCAGCTGCACTCTGAAGACTCTGCGGCGACGCAGCATGGCCGGGGTGGGGGGACACGGGGTGAGGGGGGACACGGAGCGGAGAGGAGGGGGCGGAGGACAACACCGGCCAGGGAGCAGCGGGGAGGGCTCAGCGGGGTCCGGGCAGGACGATTCCGCTGCTCCTCCGCTGCTTTATGGGGCAGGGCTATGGGGCGGGGGCGGGGGTGGGGGCAGCACCTTTGCTCCCAGCTGCGGCGTTGAGCTACGGCCGGGAGGGGTAGGGGGGTGGGGTCAAAGCCCTCCCATCCCACCCAGGTGAAAAAGGGTTTATTGCCCTGCCCTTCCTTTCCCCTCCCCCCCCCTCTCCTCTCCTCCCCCCCCCTCTCCTCTCCTCCCCCCCCCTCTCCTCTCCTCCCCCCCCCCCTCCTCTCCTCCCCCCCCCCCTCCTCTCCTCCCCCCCCCCCTCCTCTCCTCCCCCCCCCTCTCCTCTCCTCCCCCCCCCTCTCCTCTCCTCCCCCCCCCTCTCCTCTCCTCCCCCCCCCTCTCCTCTCCTCCCCCCCCCTCTCCTCTCCTCCCCCCCCCTCTCCTCTCCTCCCCCCCTCTCTCCTCTCCTCCCCCCCCCTCTCCTCTCCTCCCCCCCCTCTCCTCTCCTCCCCCCCCCTCTCCTCTCCTCCCCCCCCCCTCCTCCCCCCCCTCTCCTCTCCTCCCCCCCCCTCCTCCCCCCCCTCCTCTCCTCCCCCCCCCCTCCTCTCCTCTCCTCTCCTCTCCTCTCCTCTCCTCTCCTCTCCTCTCCTCTCCTCTCCTCTCCTCTCCCTCTCCTCCTCTCTCTCCTCTCCTCTCCTCCCCTCCCCTCCCCTCTCCTCCCCTCCCCTCTCCTCTCCTCCCCTCCCCTCCCCTCCCCTCCCCTCCCACTCCCCTCTCCTCTCCCTCTCCCTCTCCTCTCCCTCTCCCTCTCCTCTCCCTCTCCTCTCCTTCTCTTCTTCCTCTCCTCTCCTTCTCCTCTCCTCTTCCTCTACTCTCCTCTTCCCTCTCCTCTTCCCTCTCCTCTTCCCTCTCCTCTTCCCTCTCCTCTTCCCTCTCCTCCCCCTCTCCCTTTCCCTTCCCTCTCTCTTTTCTTCCCTCCCCCCTCCCCTTCCCTCTCCTCTCTATCCTTTCCTCTCCCCTTCCCTCCCCTCTCCCCTCTCCCCTTCCCTCCCCTCCCCTCCCCTTTCCTCCCCCTCTCCCCTCCCCCCCATGCACTGATTTGGAGGTGCTGGAGATGGGCAGGAGAGGTGGGGCAGGAGGGTCTCCCTCCCTGGGGAGCAGAGTCATGGAATGCTTTAGGTGGGAAGGGACCTTTAAAGCTCATCCAGTCCAACCCCCTCTCCCCCCCTGCAGCCAGCAGGGACACCCCCAGCACAGCAGGTTGCTCAGAGCCCTCCACACACACAGCCTGGCCTGGAGTGGTGCCAGGGATGGGGCCAGCTCCAACCTCTCTGGGTACATGGTGCCAGGGTCTCACCACCCTCAGGGGCAAACACCTCTGCCTTCTCCCCAAGTCTGAATCTCCCTCTTAGGAGCTCAAACCACCCCCCCCTTGGCCTGGCACACCAGGCCCTGCCAAATGAGCTCTTCATTAGAGACACCAGCGCCGAGCAGGGCTGGGCTGCAGCTCGCCCAGGGCTGAGCACAACTCTCCCCCTGCCTGCAAGGGACCCCAGGCAGGACCCCGGGCTGAGAGACCCTGGGCAAAGGGACCCCAGGACCTGATAGGGACACTGGGCAGAAGGGACCCCAGGATATGGCTGAGTGACCTCAGGACCTGGCAGGGAGCCGGGCAGAGGGACCCCAGGACCTGGCAGGGAGCCCAGGCAGAGGGACCCCAGGACCTGGCAGGGACCCGGGCAGAGGGACCCCAGGACCTGGTATGGACCCGGGCAGAGGGACCCCAGGGACCTGGCAGGGACCCGGGCAGAGGGACCCCAGGACCTGGTATGGACCCGGGCAGAGGGACCCCAGGACCTGGCAGGGACCCGGGCAGAGGGACCCCAGGAGCTGGCAGGGAGCCCGGGCAGAAGGGGCTGGTCCTCCCCCCCGGCTCACCCAGGGAGGCTGCTGATAAGGTGACTCCAAGCCCATCTCCGTGCACTGAGGCACGAAGGAGGGTGGAGGGCAGCGATAAGAGCCCACCTGGGCCCCCACAGGACAAAGACCTCTGCCAACAACCCGCAATAAACCCCTGACACTC